>NC_056747.1:688965979-689008479 GCF_019279795.1 Protopterus annectens | reverse complement strand
AAAACAAGAAGCAACACCATTCTGTGCGGGAATAGTCGCTACTAAACCAAAAACTCCAACACACTCAGCATTAAAACTGTAAGTGAATCGCAGCATAGGAGTCCCCCAAAAGCTGTGATAACACCAACCTTTATTTGCTTAGTTAAAAGGAACACTCCGTTTGACAAAACTCCTTCAAGGTTACCAAACATTGCATAATACAAAGAAATATTGATTTTCATTTCTTTCTACGACTGCCATTTTGTTGAAAGGCTTTTGCCAATTCACGTTTGGTTGAATGCCTGCAATCGGCATTCAGTGGGGAATGGGAAATTCTCCTTTTCCCCACTATTGTGAGATCACAGAGCTGGTATATTTAAGTAGCGGGGGTGTGGGGAGGGCAAGGGGGCACCAATGAAAAAAATATTTTTTCTATTTTTTTTTTTAATTTCAAGCTTTTGCTGAATTGGAGGAAACCCTTTTGGTTTGATTTTTTATGTATTTTTTCAATCCTTTTTTGTTTGATTTAATGAATGAACATATTACACTAGCTCCGTTATTAAAGTTAAGGGTATTAAGGAGGTGAAAAAGTCATTTTTTTGTGTTTTATATTATGTATTTTACATTGATGTTCTTTGATATTCTTTGCTGTGCCACTCTTGCTCTTTTTATGGGGTATATCACCTTACGCATTTTAGATTGCTCACTTAATGGATTTCATCACATGATTTTTTAAATATTTAAATGGTAGTTTTAATATAACTCTTTATCTGATGATGTTTTGTTATTGAGGGAATGAAAGCACTTATCTTTTATGGTGTTTATTTATTAAAACTTCATTTTGTTGGAGGATATCGACATCTACCATTTTGTTTGTGTTTGGACTTAATCATATATATGTTCATAGCTAAGAACTAGGCTAGCTGCTTTTGTATGCCATTTTAAGCCTATCCGATTTCCCCTTTTGGTGCTTGAATTGGTCTATCTTGTTAGATTGGCCTTACCCATTCCAAAGTTAATAACTATATATTAGAGAATAAATGGGCTCATACCAGAGATAATTTTCAGGGTACCCATGGATGGAATAAAGCATTTAGGAGCTGTTTCTATACATTAGTAGTGTGTGGGACAGTCTTCTATTACATATCCATAGATCCAAGTAGTGCTTAAATATGGACAGGGAATGAGCTTTGTTTTACATTGATGAAGAGTCTATTCCATAACAGCAGTATCCTCTGAGAGATATGCCGGTCTCTCTAAACCATTTTGTTGCTATTGCAGAAGAGGTTTAGATCCCTAGATTGAGTATTTCTTATCCCATTTGACTTGGTGATATGCAGTAGGTCAATTAATATTGAGTCAGAAGATGCCTTGTATGCCAGACACAGATTGCCTCTTAGCAGTCTGTATATCTAGTATGGTGACAGAGCTTTGAGCCGGTCTGTAGAGAAAATTTTGTTTAGGCCTTGTATCCTTTTAGTTAGGCATCTCTTTGGGCATTCCAGTTGTTGCATGTGTCTGGACAGATGCATGCCAAAGGGGGCATTATATTCAATGACTGGCCTAATGAGGGCTGAGTTAAGGGCAACAATGACATCCCTAGATCTAGACGTAATCTTTTTGTTTATAAGTTGTGCAATACAGAATAAATTTCTTATGACACTGGACATATGTTGGTCGAAAGATATGCAACTGTCCACATAAATTCACAAATCCCAAAAAAATGGGTTTTAACTCTTAGGGTTTATAGTTAATTTGGTTGTTCTCATGGAGAGATGACTTCTCAAAGGATACATTAATGTATTTTCTGGCATTTAGTTTCAGTCCATGATTTTGGCACTAGTTATTTATCTGGATGAGAACTTCTTGCAGGATGGCTAAGTCATTTGGGGATTCAGTCACAGCTCTTAACTTTCACTCATCTGCAAACTTAGTCAGCCAGAGCCCTGTGGGATTGGCTTTTACTTCAGATACCCTAAAATAGATCCGATACTGTCAGCATTAACTAAGCTATCCAGTAAACAGTGTGAGAACATTTAAACAGTGTTTCCCCTAAAGTTACAGCAAATAATAAATGGATAAATACTTCTTACTCAGCTCATTGCTGAGTGCCTTGGATTGTAGAATCTAAAAATATAACAACACTCAACTTCTGAAAGATGCTGAGTGCTATCCAAGTATAAATTAATATCAGGAAGAGAATACAAATATGCAAACTAGTTTAAAGTGTTAAGATCTGAACAATAAAACTGTAAGATTGTGCTGAATCACAGAAGTTGTATTAGAGATATTTTGAATGTCTTGGATATGCTCTAACATTCTGGTCTTTTGATTTAGAGAATTTCTCCCCACCAATGCTCATTGCCCACTGCGATTTGGTCAATTAATGTGACAGAAATTCCAGTTCAGAGAGATGGTAAAGCCTCAGTGAGTAGCACTCCATTACCAGCTCATTACAATGTTTCTGAATCAAAATCACTGTCAGACTTAACCATGCCAGTGTTCTCCCTAACTGTATCCACCTCATGTTCACACACACACACACACACACACACACACACACACACACACACACATACATACACGCAAGTAGACGAGCATGCATGCACACACACAAACACCTTCATTCAGCGTCATTCATGCCCCTTCAGAGTCATACACATAAATACACATAAACTGACCCCTCCCGCAACTCCAATGGCTTTGCAGAACTTACTTGTCCCACAAGTACTGTGAGCTAAATTTTACTCAGTTGAGCAATCCTCTGAATCATTTCTCCATGTAAAGCAGCCTCTGCAACATTTCTGTGGGTTGAAGTCAATATGGCTAATTAGCATTAGCCACTCCCTCTGACTGCAGTATTAGCATGATGCATCAAGTCAGTACTAAGACCCTTGCAGGGGAAAGCCATAGTGGGCGAGTGGTCTAAGAATTGAAAAGGATTACTGCAGTGTGGAAACCTTCTGAAATACACCTTCTGCCTTAAGGTAAGTCTTTCTGAATCCCAGGGTTGGTATTACTTGTTGTGAAGTTATCCAGTATAATATTTGAAATAGGGACAACTTATCCCATGTGTAACTCCTAACAAAACCACAAGACAACTCCAACCAAGAACTAGAACAGGAAACCTTGTAGCTTCGCACTTTTATTCACAAATGTGAGTGCTTTCGTCCAGGTATCACGGGCTTCATCAGAATAAAACAACCATCTCCAAACTTGTTTAAATATTACAAAACTTAAAAAGTACAACCCCACACATTCAAAATAACCTATCACAAAACCTCACAAATTAAAAAGCAAAATTGTTTAAAAGTTTCCCACCAAGTTACATTTAACTCTTTCAGTACTGATGCATAACTAAAACATATAGAACGCTTTTAGTCTTAAGAAACTACTTAAAGAATCATGGCCATTAAGACCTGGGTATGTTACAGCATTACTTCATAAAATCCACTGTAATTCCAAACATTCTAGATAATCGGATTCAGGTCCCCCCTGGGACCCATATCACTTTGGTCAATAATACAAAATTTAAATACATGGTCTTTATTTTCACAAATATGTCTGGATAATGCATTTTTAGTGTCTATACTTCTGATGTCATAGTAATGCTGATATATTCGGTCTTTTATATGCTGATATAGTTGTCTAACTTGGCGGGAAACATTTAAACAATGTGACTATTTAATTAGTGAGGTTTTGTGATAGCTTATTTTGAATGTGTGGGGTTGTACTTTTTAAGTTTTGTAATATTTAAACAAGTTTGGAGATGGTAGTTTTATTCTGATGAAGTCTGTGATACCTGGACCAAAGCGCTCAAGTTTGTGAATAAAAGTGTGAAGCTATGAGGTTTCCTGTTCTAGTTCATGTATAACTCCTGTTTGATAACAATTCTGGCAATTATACAGCAAATGTATGTCTGCCTTATGTTTAACAAGTGAGTCCATGAAGGGACAAAGATAACACTCTTACACATCATTGCCTTCTTACAAGTTGCATGGTTTAGAAGACATTATCTCATATACAAAAAAAAAAAAAAAAAAAAAAAAAATTGAAACGAATTAACTTTTAACATCACAAATACTGTCTGCATTAGTTCCTTTCAAAATAATTACATGATACTTAGCAAACCACTTCAAATGCTATTCTGACAATTAAACACTTAATACTAGTGCTATGGGCCAGTTTGTTTAAACACGGAATGTACATTAGTGAACAAGCTAATAAACTTTCCTGAATGGTTATTACATTATATAAATGGATACAGTTTAGCTTCAATTTGTTGATCATCTGTATTTGTAAATATCTCCCAGTTTGCACTAACCCACTTATCATAGATACTGCAATTGTTTTGTTGGTCTGCAGACGTCTTCACATACTGGAAACTACTATCAATACTATAACAGTCTCCACCTCTACTAAGGTCATCTAACTAACAATTAGAAACTAATAATAATAAAGAGCAGGGTTGACATTAAGGATAGGCAAACTAGCTGACCATCTTGGTGCCATTGTTTGCTTTTTTGTTGTAGAATACCTAAGGCACATCTTAACATGCATTTAATTTTGTTGATTTGGAGCAGGGTGCACTTTTTAAATGGCATAGTATTTTAACTTTAGTTCTTCATTTCCTGCATAGTCCATTACCATACACTCCCATCAGCACTGTGTGTGCAGCCTGTTTTACAGACTGTAAAGTATATTTCTAATTTGAGATGTCAGAAACACTGAACAAAGTTGTTGTTTCATGTGTTGTCATGAGTATATATGATGACAGCCTGAAGAATGCATGCCTGTGCAGTTAGACAATATGAGTCTGGTCTATTTAAATCTGAGAAATTGGATGCCACCACAGATGCTTGCAAAACTACTTTAGCCATCTGCATAAAGGGCGCAAAGTAACTTGGTATCTGGCACAAGGAAGAGCCATGTCTCTTTTTTAATAGATGATGCTCACAAGAGGGTGCACACAAGAGGTAAAAGCACTACTCAAATGACAAATTTTAGAACAGCAATGCTGGTGAAAAAATAATTTAATGGCTAAATGCATCCTGAAAACGTATGTTAAATTATATTTATCTGTTATATTTATCTATTTATTTAATTAATTATTACTTCCCTGCTAAATGCGTGGAGGCTTATAATGAAAATGTTACCCTTTTCTTTGTGGATTTCTTTGAGCTATAGAGACTGTTTTATTCTGACAGTATCTTAAAATCCTTCCTGTAAATTGATTAAAACATGACTAGCAGCAGGGCATGTGTTGATGATGACAGACCTGATCACATGGGAGGTATTGCTGTATTACTGCCAATCATAATATTCTGCTATTTGAGTTTAAATTTTATGTTTTCAACATGATGTAGTCAAATTCAATTTTATGACTGTTTGATTCTATTTGAGAAATTAGCACTATTAAATGTTCTGGTTTATTTTTGCTTTCTGTGCATTTAGGCTTAGGTTTGAATATTTAACAAGTGTGTAGTTCATATTAGGGATCAGTGCACACTGGTTAGTGGTAATGGTTTTAACCATAAGTGGTTACCTCCTAAATTGCAGATTTTGAAATAGTCAAATCACAGATTACACTGAAACTTTAAAAAAATTATTAGGTATAGTTTTAGAATATGGCAAGTATCCTTAATTGAATGAGTGTTAACTGATGAAAATATTAAATTGACTGGTTGTAATATTTAATTGAATTTAAGTTATTATTAATTACCATTTTTTATTTTCAAACTTAAATGCAGGACTCTGATGAAACATGTTGTGTGTATTTGTTTCAATGTAGATCAAGGTCATGAGATTGTAGTTTTCTTGAACTGGAATGGTTTTTAGATGCTCACATATTGTTCTTAGCATGCAGATATTTAACAGAAACTTCCTGTAGGTGTGAACTATTTATTACTATTAGTATAAATTTATCTATGTGTCTGTCTGTCTATCTATCCAAATATTTTAATTTGTAAACAGGAGCAGAGCACTGATCATTACTGACTAAATTTCATTTTCAGCCTGAAAATGCAATTATACAAACTTGGCTAGTCAGTATGCATTAATACAAGAAGTTGGCACATATGTAGCATGAAAGAAAAACAGAGTACGCCTGGTAAAAAGTCAAAAACAAGCAAAAATACCAGTCGTAGTGAACGTAACCACAAAATAATAAATATCCAGTGGATGTAGAAATACGTAGAAAACTGCCACTACACGTTCTCCAGATAAATGATCGTGCCACCAAATAATAAAATGTCCAATTTATTGAAATATAGATGGAAAACTGCCACAACACATTTTCTGAATATATTAACATTGCTAGCTACCACAACACGTTTTCGTAGGAGTTACACTCGATCTTCATCAGATATTGAAAAAAACATCATTTCATCACTTCCTTTTTATACATCTTGTTAAAATACTTCTCCAATTGATTAATTAAACTTTTAAAGAACCCTTGGTTGAAATATCATTTATATTATTTGTTCTACATAAATGTTGACCAATTCCATAACTTTATTTTATAAAACCAAGTTTAAATATAAAAACACTTGCAGTAATATATAATATAGATAATTTATATACTAAAAATTCTTAAAACAATAAAATCTATAAAACATATTATAGAAACACATATAAATTGTATGTAAAAGGTAATGTATAATATATAATAGGATGGGCTACATACTCCCAGCAATAAAATCCAGTATAGGTGAAATGTATAAAGATTGTATATATAAAACATTTTTATTCCACACTAGAATTCCATAATTATTTGCACTATAATTTCGCAGATCTAAGTTTGAGTAAGGGGGAAATAGATATGTGGTCATTCATGCCTGGAGGCTTGTTGGCTTCCAAAATAATTTGCCAATATGTCTCCCTAAATTCTAATTTTGTTTCCCAGTGGCCTCCCCTAAGCTCTTTAGGAACCATTTCCACCACATAAAAATAAAATTTGGCTTGGGGACATTGGAGGGTGTGTTTGTACAGGGCATATCTGGAGCTTTGCTTCTGAATGTCATTTTTATGTTCATATATTCTACGTTTCAAAGTTCTTTCAGTTTTTCTTACATAGAACCCCTCACAGCCCTCATACATAGCAATGTATACCAACCCCTGGGAATTACAATTAGAATAGTTAGATGCATTTAACCATCTTTTCCTAGCTGTCACAAATATTTCTTGTTTGTGCATGATATATTTACATTGGAGGCATGTGCCACACTTGTATGTACCCTTTGATTTACTGGAAAATAATGAAGAATGATTAGTATTTTCCAAAAAGTTTTTTTATATTATAACCTTTCCGAAAAACAGTTTTAACTGGTTTCCCCTTTAAATGAAATAAATCCGTGAATTCACTAAATTTAGCCCATTCACTTTCTACAATGTTTAATTGCATAAGCATTGACACTAAAGTTAATAACAAAGGTACTGTTATATCCTGAACCGGCCTCACCTTCCTAACGACTATCTTTATGGGGATTAGATTGCATTAATCCCATCCCTAAAATGGGTTTGTATTTACCCTGTCTATTGCCTCACACCAAGAGCTTCTCCCATTCGATTCTTGGCTGGAGTGGGGGGAGTGCCTTCTGTGTGGAGTCTGCATGTCCCCCCGCAGTTGGGTGGTGGTCGAAAGACATGTGTAAATGGGCATGCCTTCGTTGAAGGTTGGAGGTCAAGCTAGCATCTCGGTGTTTGTGAAAATCTACTGCCAATCATTAGCGGACCGGAGTTCCGCTGTGGTGACCCCTAACCGGGAAAAGCCGAAAGACAAACAACAACATTTGAACAAACCTCCCTTTGTATGTCCATGATTAATTCAATTGGATATCCCTTTTCCAAAAACATTTTTGTAAGTAAATCACATTCTCTATTGAAGTCGTCTTCATTAGATGTCATACGACAGGCCCGGGCATACTGTCCTTTTATAATGCCTTTCTTTTGATATTAGAGATGGGCGCTAGTGAACCCGATATAAGTGTTGGAAAAAGTAGGTTTCCTATATATAGTAGAACTGAACCCATTTTCAGTCACGTGTAAGGAAACATCTAAGATAATTAACCTGATTAATAGTCACATGATGTGTTAACTTCAAAAAAAGTGGTACTTTGATCTAAGTACCTAATGAATTATTCCAGTAGTTTGTCTGTACCGGTCCAAAAAATGCATATATCATCCTAGAATCTGGTGTATACATTCCAATACTAGGCATACTTACTGTTGTTTATGATTTTTTTCTCCCATACAGATAAAACTATATCTGCATAGGTGGGGGCACAATTGGCCCCCATAGCTACACCAGATTCCTGTTTGAAAAATTTGCCTTGAAAATACAAAAAGTTGTTATTCAAAACAAGTACAGCCAGTTCCAAAATTACGTAAAGATCATTTTCACTAACACCTGGGCTATGTCTGAGAGCCTCTTCAACCCAGGCTAACCTTACCATGTCGTGAGGTATAACAGAAAATAAATTGGTTACATCTATAGTAACAAATTTAAGATTCGGTACCCTTAAATCTGGAGTAATTTTCCCAAGAAACTCCCAAGAATCTTTTAGTAAATATTTGTCTTTACCCACAATATTTTCATTTTCCAATCTAAAAATTTGGACAAAGGGGAAATCTTTGAACCCCCAGACATTACAATAGGTCTTAAAGGGGGATCTGAGACATCTTTATAGACCTTAGGTACCTCAAAAATAGAGGGTACCCTAGGTGTTTTGTTTTCCAAGTACAGGTAAGTGTCATAGTCTATCACCCCCCTGATCAAATAAATCTTTGATGGCCAGGTCTATCTTTTTGTATGAGATATTTATTTCATTAATTGATACTTTGCTGTATCTAGAAACATTGTGCAAAATAGAATACATTTTGCCATCATAAATAATCTTGTCCATTATTATGATTCCCCACCCTTGTCTGGTTCCATAATCCTGATATTTGGATCTTCTCTTAAAGTTGTTAAAAGTTGCTTTTCACCCACTTCCAAACTGGATGTGTTGGTATTGTACCTTATCTTGTCCCTGATTTGTTTCTCAATGCCAAGTTCTAGATTCCTCAGTTGGGGGTGAACGGGGGGATTGAAAGTACCACATTTCCTAGGTATGTTGTTCTGTATCCTATTTGGGTTATTTCCAAACATATTCTCCAGATTTAATTTTCTAATAAACATTTTCACATCTAATATAACTTGTGCTAGGTTACTATTCTGGCTCGGTGCAAATTTAAAACCTATGGTGAATAAACCAAAGAATTCTTTTGTCATTTCCATGTTACTGTAATTGAAAATATGGAATCCAGCTTGACTCACCACTTCATAACTGTCCCCTCATACTGTAGTAACATTGGAATCAACATTTATTGCCAATTCCTGTTGTAACCCCCTCCCCTCTGTTTGTAGTGTCCCCTGAAAAAATGGTTGTTATTTCCATTCTTGTTTCTATTACGGATTCTCTCAGATCTCCGTGGAAGGGGCTCAAAATTGCTTTCATTGGACTCTAAACCATCAGTGGGTTCCAAATTATACATATTCTCCTCATAATGGGGGGAATAATTGTGTAAATTAGATACTGTTTCTTTACTAGACAATGTGTAGTTAGTAACTGGGAGTGCTGGGTACTGCTGCCCTTCCTAATATTCTTTGATGTCACGTTCAAGTTTCCTATATTTGCGTTTTAAAATGTCCTCACATTTTTTATCCTCTTGGGTTCTGATATCATAATACCTTTTCTTTTCTGTTTCTATACTAAAAATCAAATCATTTGTAACTCTTCCATTGTATACTTCAATCAAATCTTGCATTTTACTAATTTCTCCATCATTGTTCCTGGTGATAGCTTTAACTATCTCCAGGCCACAATTGTTAAAAATTTTCAAAAGTTCTTTGTGGAATTCACTTCCTTCCACTACATTATTCGGATACTTGAATATCCTTAGTCCTTTAGGTACAATACGTTTATTCAAACACTCGTGTAAATATACATTATCTAAATTCAAGGTCTTGTACCTTAATAAAACTGTCTGTAATTTGTCCAAGGATTCTCTATATGTGTCGTTGGTTGTAGTCCTCACGTTTCCATCTTCAGTAAAGTGAAATGATAATTTTTGATTAAGCCAGTCTTTTAACTCCACAGGTGCGCTCACCTCTTTACTAGACAAAGAAGATGGTAACATTCCATTATTTCCGTCTGTTGAATGCAAAAGATTCGGGGTAGCTTGAAAGTTGAAATTGCTACCTCCAGGAGCATCCGCATTTGTTCCAGGAACCATACCACTGTTACCATGTCCAGGGGGGGAGTTGGTCACTATAACGTAGCTCCTGATTACCATTCCCATTGTTTGTAAAATTCTTAGAAAGGATGGCGGCAAGTCCTTGGCTTACTGGAGTAAGCAAATCAATGAGTTGTGTCAACTGTCCAACAATTTTGCAGAACGCTCCCACCTCGGATCCTCTGGAACCTTCCTTCCGATTTGTGGGTGTGGCATAACCTTCACTATCCTCCATAATAACAAACCACTAAAGAAAAACGGAGTATGCCTGGTCAAAAGTCACAAACAAGCAAAAATACCAGTCAAGTATTTTAACAAGATGTATAAAAGGAAGTGATGAAATGAGGTTTTTTTCAATATCTGATGAAGTTCGAGTGTAACTCCTACGAAAATGTGTTGTGGTAGTTAGCAACGTTAATATATTCAGAAAACATGTTGTGGCAGTTTTCCATCTATATTTCAATAAATTGGACATTTTATTATTTGGTGGCACGATAATTTATCTAGAGAACGTGTAGTGGCAGTTTTCTACGTATTTCTACATCCACTGGATACTTATCATTTTGTGGTTACGTTCACTATGACTGGTATTTTTGCTTGCACATATGTAGCATGCTTAAAAATTATCAGTCATTCAATGATGAATTCATCATCATCATCATCATCATCATGAATACTGATTTCAATCAGATGGATGACGTGATTATTTTAATTATTCTTATCATTGTGAATTCTAAGGGACGATTTAAAAAATTTTTTTGAGCGTGGGAAGGAAGTTGGGTGGGTTGAATCTTCTCTTGCTTTCTTTGATCTGTATGTAAGATTTAATAATCGGTAAGAAATTAATGTTGTATGTTCAATATGATGATCTTCTTCTTTCGGCTGCTCCTGTTAGGGGTCGCCACAGCAGATCAACTGTTTCCATTTCTTCCTATCCTCTGCATCTTGCTCTGTCACACCAACCACCTGCATGTCCTCTCTCACCACATCCATAAACCTTATCTTAAGCCTTCCTCTTTTCCTGTTACCTGGCAGCTTCATCCTTAACATCTTTCTCCCAATATACTCTGCATCCCTCTTCAGCACATGTCCAAACCAACGGAATCTTGCCTCTCTGGCTTTGTCTCTAAACATTCCAACCTGGGCTGACCCTCTAATATACTTATTCCTAATCCTGTCCATCCTCATCACACCCAGTGCAAATCTTAACATCTTCAACTCTGCCATGTCAGGCGCTGACTCCTGCCTTTTTGTCAGTGCCACTATCTCCAACCCGTATAACATAGCTGGTCTCACTACCCTCTTGTGGACCTTCCCTTTCACTCTTACTGGTACTCGTCTGTCACAAATCACTCCTGACACTCTTCTCCACCCACTCCATCCTGCCTGTACTCTCTTCTTCACCTCTCTTCCACACTCACCATTACTCTGAACTGTTATTCCCAAGTACTTAAACTCATTCACCTTCACCACCTCTACTCCTGCATCCTCACTACTCCTCTATCTTCCCCCTCATTCACACACATATATTCTGTCTTAGTCCTGCTGACCTTCATTCCTCTTCTCTCTAGAGCATATATCCACCTCTCCAGGGTCTCCTCCACCTGTTCCCTACTCTCACTACAGATCACAATGTCATCTGCAAACATCATAGTCCATGGGGACTCCTGTCTGATCTCGTCTGTCAACCTGTCCATCACCATTGCAAATAAGAAAGGGCTCAGAGCTGATCCTTGATGTAACCCCACCTCCGCCTTAAACACATCCATCACTCCCACCGCAGACCTCACCGCTGTCACACTACCCTCGTACATATCCTGCACCACTCTTACATACTTCTCTGACACTCCTGACTTCCTCATACAATACCACAACTCCTCTCTAGGCACCCTGTCATATGCTTTCTCTAAGTCTACAAAAGCACAATGCAACTCCTTCCAACATTCTCTGTACTTCTCCAACACTCACAGAGCAAAGATCGCATTTGTAGTGCTCTTTCCCGGCATGAAACCATACTGCTGATCACTAATCATCATGTCCCTTCTTAACCTTGCTTTTACTACTCTTTCCCATAGCTTCATGCTGTGGCTGATCAGTTTAATCCCTCTGTAGTTACTACAGCTCTGTGCATCACCCTTATTTAAACACTATGTGTATAAATCTCCATCACACTACCTCATTTTGACTTGACTCTTGTTCTTGCTTAATGTAATTTTTCCTACAAAACTAATAACTACAATTCTTTGGATATTATGTATTTGTTGATGATGTCAGTATTTGTGTTCACAAAAGCTGATATTACTTGCAAATTCAATGTTTAACTTGCAAGCAAATGTGTGCAAACCTCTGCTTGTTTTTACTATTGCTTACCTTTGTACTTGATCTTTGGTCCATGGGCCTCAAATGAAAACTGGTTATTTGTTACTCAATCAGACTTTCCTGGTAAGCATATGCAATCAAGAAAATAAATAAATGCAGACATACATATTTACACTAATACATAAACACACTCACTAACGTGGCCGAGTTCTCATGTTTACAATTTGTCTGTTTTAGAAGAAAAATTCTCAGAGAGATGAACAAAGACTGTTTTGGTTCCAATCATTGTAGAAAAAAAGGCAATTGAGATAATTTAAGAGATCGGCATTCAATAGGCTCGCTGTATTCTGCATCCAAGATTTTGGAGAAAAAATATTTTGTGAGCAACTGAAAACTTTGGCGACTTGATCTTTGATGAGTTGAATGCGGAGTGGTTTATGTTCAGGATGCAGCACTATAACTGCCTTGTTGTCTTTGATTGATAAAACTTGCAAGAACCTTTATGCCTTTGATGTTGGGATGGCATTATTTATTGCTTTAACAAAGGCTTGAGATACTGCGGCCCATATAGATAACTGTAGATCTCTTCAGAAGTTAGATATTAGCTCTGAGGCAATGAGGTGATGCTTTTCTGACCTTCAGGGTTAACTTTGTGTTCTGTCAGAATTTAGTTTAATTTTTTTTCATGGTCATCTCCTCTGATGGCACATTAATGAGCATTCGAATGTTAGCCTTGAATGAGTAATCACGTTCATAGCCTTTTTATATTCAAAACTCTTATTTCCAAGTTACAGTTTCTAGATAATGTGATAGAAATTTCACAGATGTCACTAATATATCACATTCAGGCAGAGTTGGTTTGAGGAACATTTTCAGAGTTTTATTGACACTTTAGCTAGAATTATTTTTTTCTTATAAACAACCTCTCCCTACACACTAACTTGCCTCAGCCAAAGACGGTCTGTTAATGCCACAGAGTTTTTCAGAAACTCTAGAGTAAAATATCATGCAGTTTCACAAAGAATTGTGAGTAGAGACTGTGAAAGCAAATGCAGGCAGAAATCCAGGAAAGTGATATGTATTTCTTTGTGTGTGTGGCACTCATGGGATTAGATTAAGGGAACAAAAAGGCTTGGCATTGCATGGTTTGTTTTCAGGTACTTTTGAAAACTAGGTTTGAAGTATTTGCTTTTGCTCAGGCTTAGAATGGTAGCTCAGGCCACACTGTTTGTCTGAGGTGCAATGACAGTCATCTCTGACTTATAATGTGCATTAAAGTGTTTAGGCTTAAAGCTCTATATTGTCCTTGTAGCTAAACTCACTGACCTACTCAAGTTATTACACGTGTTACTACTTGCAGGTACTCCCTCATTACCTACATGATATAACAGTTGAGAGAAATATAAAAAATATATATTTCAAGGCTTCACAGAATGTTATGCAGAAAAAAGTTCAAGCATAAAACAAATGTAATAACTCTTAAATATGCTTTTTTGTATGGCACAGTAGTGATATTAAAAATAAAAACTTGACATTTGGGTGGAATTCTACTTTAAGAAGTTTTCTATCACTCAGTTAAAAGTAGTACTGAGTGGATAATTTTAGAATAGGACGCAGAAAAAAAAGCAGAATTGTGTTTCTAGATAAACTTTTAGATTCTGTACAAAGGCATGGGAAGAGGAAGGAGGTGCCACTTAGTCATTTGTCTAGGGTTCCCCTTTACCTAATGGCAGTCAGGCATACTAGAAAATAAAACCTCTATCCACTGCTATAAACTATGCTTTGCCAGTTCTTGTTTTGTACTATTCCTTGAAGTGTGTTTCAGTCACATGATTTTTACTGATATACCTGAACCAGACAATAAATACAATTTTGTTAATTTACCTTTCATTTATATAATCGTATGTAATGTAATTATTTTGTTTGTACTTCAATTATGCATTCTTCTTCAGCTGCTCCACTGAAAATGGTCCATGGTTGGACACCTTACTCATCAAAGCATACATTATACATACATGAGTAAATGTCTGAGTGTTTATGCACTTCAGTAAAGAATGTTAGGTACCAGTAGTACTATCAAAAACATCATTTGGTAAATTCTGAAATTAAATTATAGTTCATATGTCTAAGATTTGAGTTTTTCTGCAGGATATACTGACTGGTTGCTATGATCCCAAGGAAGTAAGAAGACATGCAAGATGTAAGCTTTGGACCAGAAACTTAGCATGAAAAATGTGTACTGAATCATACATAAAAGTAGAGTGAATTTGGGTTTTGAAAACTAAAACTAGTTTGAACCAAATGTCAGCATTTTGGAGAAAGTCTGAGCTATCCATAAATTGTCGCTGGATTATTTATTTATTTGTGGTGATTGGGAATGGCCTACTGACACATTCATTTACTGATTGATAGAGTCATTCATTCATTCGATGTCCAGTACTGGCTTTATACAGCTAAAGGTCAAGGGCAGTTGTACCCTATCCCACCACTCAATGAGTACAAGGCAGAGAAAATAATTCTGGACAAGGTGATACTCAGCTTACAGCCAGCAACACAGCACAGAGGGAATAAAGCCATAACTATTACTCAGGTGACCTGAGTTCAAGTACTAGCTGTGGTATCTGCAGTGCTGTCAGGGAAGTATGAAGGACATCTATTGAAGATGCTTCCTGAGAGGAAGCATGGTCCATAGAGGGCAATGGCCCTTGTACATTAACAATGAACACAGGAAGAGGGGCTGGTAAATAAGGGTAGGTCATAATAACCCCCATCAACAACAGACGCAGTTGCTATTACCACCCCCAGGATACCCTTATTATCCACACCAGCCCCAGCACTTTCAGAGAAGTGTGGGTGAAAGCATAGGAGCAGGTAACCCCAGCAATGGCTAGGACAGCCAGCTGGAATGAATGAAGCAAGGAGGAGGAGGAAAAACAGATGACCTTCAACTGCATTCCACTCAATCATCTTTCTCCATTTTCAGAAACAGAATTAAAAGACTGAATACATCATTTGGTAACAAAACAGTCATCAACAGTCAGCCTGACAGACACAATGCTTCAAACTGAACAAAATTTCAAAGCTGAAAAACAGGGTAATGTGACAAATTCATATGTAGGATAATGCAATGAAAGTAGCCCAGGAAGAATCAAGAGATAGTTTCTGCTCCAATACCCTCCTGCCTGAAACAGAATCCTGTTACCTTGCTCAGGCTAATTTCTGAAAAACTGGTAAAAACAACAGCACAGTGTACAAAATAAGGATAATGCTAAAATATCATGGAATGTGGTCATAGGCATGGTAAACTGAATAAACGAAAACCAGGACTAGTTGCTTCAGGCAGAACAAACAGACACTTTATTACGTGAGCGCTTTCGGGAAATTCAATGACTTCCCTTCCTCAGACAAAAGCATATGCTTGCAAGCTTCAATAAATAGCAAGCCTTAATGCATAAATTAAACAATCAAGTAATTAACAAAAATCAGACATTCTTTAAAGATAAATCAGTTAAAAGCCAAATGTAAGCTTAAGAATTAAATACTACCCATAAAGCAGAACTTTAAAAAGGCACAAGCTATAATAAAAATAAATTAAAAAGTGCCAAGGACACCAACACTTACAAAATTGCTACATAGCAGAAAACAAATAAATCAACATAGAAAAGATAACATTTAGTTTAATCTAAACCTTTTTAGAAAAGGTGGGCAAAAAAAGACTAAATAAAAAACAAAAAACAAACAAAATATAAACAGAGCCACCAAAGGCATGTTTTAATCTACCTTTTCAAGGCTAATCTTTTGAGACAGCATTTAATGGACACGGTCTCATTGAGACCAGGCATTAAATAAGATGCAGTCAAAACCTGCCATCTTAATTCTTCGATTTCAAGATTAATCTGCCAGGGCCCACCTCTATCATCCTTATTAATTTGGGTGGGAACTGAAAACTTAAAGAAATGGCCAGGGTGATCATTAATGTGCCTAGCTAGGGCATTCGTAAGGTCACATTTAGTGATTGCATAATAGTGCTCATATATGCGTTGCTTAAGCTTTCGCTTAGTTTTACCAATGTAAAAGGCGTTGCAATCCTGACATAGAGCACAGTAAACTACTCCCATTGAGTCACAGGAAAAGTGACCTTGAATTTTAAACTGTACCCCCCTAATGTTGACCTGATAGGCTAGGTTCAGGTGTTTACATTGGTGACAACACCCGCATCTTACCATTCCTTTGGGCCTAAAACACATACTTTTATTGGTGTATTGAAGTAAAGATTTCAAATTCAACCCTCTTCTAAAAGTGATAGTGGGTTGATCACCTAAAACCTTGGCTAAAAGGGGGTCTTCCATTAGTAGAGCCCAATTTTTCGCCAAGGTAGCCCTAATAAAGGAATGGTCAAGGTTGTAAGTGCAAAAGAACCTAATAACATTTTTATTTCTATTATTGTTTCTTAGGTCTTCCAATGGGGTAACTAGTTCTTCCATTTCAGACCCTTCTAACCCAAAAACTAGCAATAGTGGTTTATAAAATCCATTTTGCCGTTTATTAATAACCTCCATCTCTAAAGATTGCACAAGTGGCAAGGGATATCCTCTCTTTATAAACATTCTTTCCAACAATTTACATTCCTCCAAAAAGTCGGCTTCCTCAGAAACCATCCTAGCAGCTCTAACAAGCTGCCCTTTAACGACCCCTCTCTTTTGGTGGTAGGGGTGACAACTTGAAAAATGGAGAAAGGCATTAGAGTAGGTGGGTTTCCTGAAGATGGAACTTTTAAACCTTTTGTTGACATAATCTTTTTGGATACATATGTCAAGAAAGCTGATGGAATCCAACCCAATACTATAAGTGAACTCCAAAAAGTCAGTTAAACTAGAAATAGACGCAATGAAGTCAGCAATAGCATCCTGTGGTCCTTTCCACAGGAAAAACATGTCGTCCTGATACCTAGTGTACCAGGCAACATTTTGCTTAAAAAGCGGATCTTCAAATAACTTTGCGGTCTCCCATTGAGCCATAATACAGTTGGCAAAACTGCCACCACAGGGGGAGCCCATTGCTACCCCTGACTTCTGTACAAAAAGATCTCCCCAAAAAACATAAAGTTATTAGTAAGAACTAGTTCAAGTAGTGTTTCAACAACATAGATGGTATTGTTGTTAACATTTCTGACGTACAGGAAGTCCCTAACCCACTCTAAGCCTAAGTCGTGAGGGATCACTGTATAGAGGTCCCTCACATCGACAGTCAAAAGATGTAATCATCTCTAAACAGGAAACTACTGAAAGCCCTTAGGAAACCCCAAGAATCTTTACAGATTTGACTTTCTTTTTCAATAAGGGGCTTTAAGATGCTATCAATGTACTTGGCACATCCATACGTGATAGACCCTCGCCCATCCACAATTGGTCTAAAAGGGGGGTCGGAAAGGCGTTTATGGATCTTAGGAATGCCGAAAAAAGAAGCTATTCTAGGGGCTGGCATGGAAAGAAATGCAAATAAATCAACATCAATAGCAGCTTCTATAAACAAGTCATCCAAGACCTGTTTAATTTTAGCATAAGCAGTATTCAATTCATTACGGCTAATCTTTTGATAGGCTGGATTTTCTAAATGTAATAACATAGATGCAACATAGGTGTCATGATCCATACAAACTAAACCACCCCCTTTATCTGGCTTCATCATTCTTATTTTACAGTCCTTTAGAAGCCTGATAAAGTCCCGTTCATTGTCTTTTATATTAAACCCTCCTTTCTTCGTTCTAGACCCTCCTTGACAGAAGGTACGGAAATCCAATTCACAAATTTTTTTATATGCTGAAAGGACCGGGTGCAAGGGTGGGTTATAAACACTAGAAACCCGTAAAACCTCCTGAACTGATGAATTTACTCCCAAAAGAGAAGTGAGATTAAGTTTTCGAACAAACAATTTAAGGTCTATAATTGTGTTGACCAAGTTTAGGCCAGAGTCTGGCACAAAAGTTAGCCCCAAAGAAAAAAACTCAATCATCTCCTTCGGAAACAAAAAGTCAGTGTAGTTGTACAAAAAGAAGTCACCAGTATCATTAACCTGAACAGCTGGGTTCAGGTGATTCTGTTGAACTACCTCCTCCTCTGATTTTTCCGTTTCCGAGATCGCCCCTGCTGGTTTGTGTTTCTCGGTTGATTGGCCTGGTGGGTCTCCTGACCCCGAAAACCCTGTTGGACCATACCAGGGGTAGCATACCCCTGTTGCTGATCAGAAAGAGAGTTAGAGGCATTATTGTGACCACGAGTGGCATTAGGGCCATTGTTATGACCACCCACACCATTGTTCAGCTGTTGGTTATTAAAGTTACTCCTTATTCTTTCACTCCGCCTTAACCCTTGATCCTGAACCTGGAAGTTGGTGTTTTCTCTTCCAGATTCTCCCCCATCAGAAACCTCATCAATATTATGAAATGTTGTGTTTTGGTTAGCAAGGTTCACAAATGGGGGAGGGGGGTAGGCAGTTTTGGAGTTAAACTGCTGAACGTCCCTAGTAATTTTCTTTTTCTTCCCCGCTGCTAATTTGCAAATGGTAGCATCAATGCTGTTAAAAATTCTAAGATATTCAAATTTATATCGGGGGAAATCACAATTACTAAGGATGGCATGTTCCATAACCTCCAATTCTTTAGTGTAGTTGGTCACTTGAGTTTTATATTCCTTAATTAACAGTCTCATAAACTCAAAGGCCTGTGCATTAAATAAATTAATCAATTCAATGTAAAAGTCGGACTGATTGACAAGCCCAACAGGGTATCTCCATTGTCTCAGGCCCTTAGGCACAATCTGTTTATTCAAACACTCCTCAAGATACGAAATCTCAAGCTGTAGTTTCCTACAGCGAAACAATAGATAATCAAAAGAGTTAATAGTACCTGTCAAGGAAGTGTCCTGGTTTCTTTGGGGGGACTGTGTTCCTGCTCCATTGTTATCACCAAAAAAGTCAAAATTATTTAAGAACCTTCCCAAATTAGGAACAAAACCACCAGTGCCTTCCGTTGGAAGCCCTGCAGCACTGTCATCCAGCACTCTAGGCAACAAACCTACTTTGCTAGAACTTCTGTTTTGCCCACCAGCAGCTCTCAGTGTTTGCCTAGGTCCTGGGCATGTATCGCTTTGACTGTGACCTCGTAAGGTATTATAGCTTGTGCCTTTTTAAAGTTCTGCTTTATGGGTAGTATTTAATTCTTAAGCTTACATTTGGCTTTTTAACTGATTTATCTTTAAAGAATGTCTGATTTTTGTTAATTACTTGATTGTTTAATTTATGCATTAAGGCTTGCTATTTATTGAAGCTTGCAAGCATATGCTTTTGTCTGAGGAAGGGAAGTCATTGAATTTCCCGAAAGCGCTCACGTAATAAAGTGTCTGTTTGTTCTGCCTGAAGCAACTAGTCCTGGTTTTCATTTATTCAGTTTAGTGTGTTTACATCGTGCCTTTGTCTGTTTGTGGAGTTGTTATGGCCAACCAGGATGAGGTTGTTTCTCAGGGCTCACTATTTTCTACAATTGAAGCAGCTGACAATATTCCTGATGAGGCGAATGCCAACGGAGACCTGACTACATTGCTGCAAGTCCTTATGGGACGAGTTGATACTCTGACTCAGAAAGTGGAAAACCTGGCAGGTTCTGCCAGATTTGGAACCAACTCTTACGCTGCTCCTGTTCAGAATGGAGCTTTAGCAACAACTAATGTTGCTTTACCTTTTAACGCTAATGACAGACTTCCCAGGGATAACTTGGAACCTCATTCTGACTTACGAGGTCGCAGTCAAAGCGATACACGCCCAGGACCTAGGCAAACACTGAGTGCTGCTGGTGGGCAAAACAGCAGTTCTAGCGAAGTAGGTTTGTTGCCTAGAGTGCTGGATGACAGTGCTGCAGGGCTTCCAACGGAAGGCACTGGTGGTTTTGTTCCTAATTTGGGAAGGTTCTTAAATAATTTTGACTTTTTTGGTGATAACAATGGAGCAGGAACACAGTCCCCCCAAAGAAACCAGGACACTTCCTTGACAGGTACTATTAACTCTTTTGATTATCTATTGTTTCGCTGTAGGAAACTACAGCTTGAGATTTCGTATCTTGAGGAGTGTTTGAATAAACAGATTGTGCCTAAGGGCCTGAGACAATGGAGATACCCTGTTGGGCTTGTCAATCAGTCCGACTTTTACATTGAATTGATTAATTTATTTAATGCACAGGCCTTTGAGTTTATGAGACTGTTAATTAAGGAATATAAAACTCAAGTGACCAACTACACTAAAGAATTGGAGGTTATGGAACATGCCATCCTTAGCAATTGTGATTTCCCCCGATATAAATTTGAATATCTTAGAATTTTTAACAGCATTGATGCTACCATTTGCAAATTAGCAGCGGGGAAGAAAAAGAAAATTACTAGGGACGTTCAGCAGTTTAACTCCAAAACTGCCTACCCCCCTCCCCCATTTGTGAACCTTGCTAACCAAAACACAACATTTCATAATATTGATGAGGTTTCTGATGGGGGAGAATCTGGAAGAGAAAACACCAACTTCCAGGTTCAGGATCAAGGGTTAAGGCGGAGTGAAAGAATAAGGAGTAACTTTAATAACCAACAGCTGAACAATGGTGTGGGTGGTCATAACAATGGCCCTAATGCCACTCGTGGTCACAATAATGCCTCTAACTCTCTTTCTGATCAGCAAGAGGGGTATGCTACCCCTGGTATGGTCCAACAGGGTTTTCGGTGTCAGGAGACCCATCAGGCCAATCAACCGAGAAACACGAACCGGCAGGGGCGATCTCGGAAACGGAAGAATCAGAGGAGGAGGTAGTTCAACAGAATCACCTGAACCCAACTGTTCAGGTTAATGATACTGGTGACTTCTTTTTGTACAACTACACTGACTTTTTGTTTCCGAAGGAGATGATTGAGTTTTTTTCTTTGGGGCTAACTTTTGTGCCAGACTCTGGCCTAAACTTGGTCAACACAATTATAGATCTTAAATTGTTTGTTCGAAAACTTAATCTCACTTCTCTTTTGGGAGTAAATTCATCAGTTCAGGAGGTTTTACGGGTTTCTAGTGTTTATAACCCACCCTTGCACCCGGTCCTTTCAGCATATGAAAAAATTTGTGAATTGGATTTCCGTACCTTCTGTCAAGGAGGGTCTAGAAACGAAGAAAGGAGGGTTTAATATAAAAGACAATGAGCGGGACTTTATCAGGCTTCTAAAGGACTGTAAAATAAGAATGATGAAGCCGGATAAAGGGGGTGGTTTAGTTTGTATGGATCATGACACCTATGTTGCATCTATGTTATTACATTTAGAAAATCCAGCCTATCAAAAGATTAGCCGTAATGAATTGAATACTGCTTATGCTAAAATTAAACAGGTCTTGGATGACTTGTTTATAGAAGCTGCTATTGATGTTGATTTATTTGCATTTCTTTCCATGCCAGCCCCTAGAATAGCTTCTTTTTTCGGCATTCCTAAGATCCATAAACGCCTTTCCGACCCCCCCTTTTAGACCAATTGTGGATGGGCAAGGGTCTATCACGTATGGATGTGCCAAGTACATTGATAGCATCTTAAAGCCCCTTATTGAAAAAGAAAGTCAAATCTGTAAAGATTCTTGGGATTTCCTAAGGGCTTTCAGTAGTTTCCTGTTTAGAGATGATTACATCTTTTTGACTGTCGATGTGAGGGACCTCTATACAGTGATCCCTCACGACTTAGGCTTAGAGTGGGTTAGGGACTTCCTGTACGTCAGAAATGTTAACAACAATACCATCTATGTTGTTGAAACACTACTTGAACTAGTTCTTACTAATAACTTTATGTTTTTTGAGGGAGATCTTTTTGTACAGAAGTCAGGGGTAGCAATGGGCTCCCCCTGTGGTGGCAGTTTTGCCAACTGTATTATGGCTCAATGGGAGACCACAAAGTTATTTGAAGATCCGCTTTTAAGCAAAATGTTGCCTGGTACACTAGGTATCAGGACGACATGTTTTTCCTGTGGAAAGGACCACAGGATGCTATTGCTGACTTCATTGCATCTATTTCTAGTTTAACTGACTTTTGGAGTTCACTTATAGTATTGGGTTGGATTCCATCAGCTTTCTTGACATATGTATCCAAAAGATTATGTCAACAAAAAGTTTAAAAGTTCCATCTTCAGGAAACCCACCTACTCTAATGCCTTTCTCCATTTTCAAGTTGTCACCCTACCACCTAAAGAGAGGGTCGTTAAAGGGCAGCTTGTTAGAGCTGCTAGGATGGTTTCTGAGGAAGCCGACTTTTGGAGGAATGTAAATTGTTGGAAAGAATGTTTATAAAGAGAGGATATCCCTTGCCACTTGTGCAATCTTTAGAGATGGAGGTTATTAATAAGCGGCAAAATGGATTTTATAAACCACTATTGCTAGTTTTTGGGTTAGAAGGGTCTGAAATGGAAGAACTAGTTACCCCACTGGAAGACCTAAGAAACAATAATAGAAATAAAAATGTTATTAGGTTCTTTTGCACTTACAACCTTGACCATTCCTTTATTAGGGCTACCTTGGCGAAAAATTGGGCTCTACTAATGGAAGACCCTCTTTTAGCCAAGGTTTTAGGTGATCAACCCACTATCACTTTTAGAAGAGGGTTGAATTTGAAATCTTTACTTCAATACACCAATAAAAGTAAGTGTTTTAGGCCCAAAGGAATGGTAAGATGGTGTTGTCACCAATGTAAACACCTGAACCTAGCCTATCAGGTCAACATTAGGGGGGGTTCAGTTTAAAATTCAAGGTCACTTTTCCTGTGACTCAATGGGAGTAGTTTACTGTGCTCTATGTCAGGATTGCAACGCCTTTTACATTGGTAAAACTGAAGCTTAAGCAGCATATATGAGCACTATTATGCAATCACTAAATGTGACCTTACGAATGCCCTAGCTAGGCACATTAATGATCACCCTGGCCATTTCTTTAAGTTTTCAGTTCTCACCCAAATTAATAAGGATGATAGAGGTGGGCCCTGGCAGATTAATCTTGAAATTGAAGAATTAAGATGGCAGGTTTTGACTGCATCTTATTTAATGCCTGGTCTCAATGAGACCGTGTCCATTAAATGCTGTCTCAAAAGATTAGCCTTGAAAAGGTAGATTAAAAACATGCCTTTGGTGGCTCTGTTTATATTTTGTTTTTTGTTTTTTATTTTTATTTAGTCTTTTTGCCCACCTTTTCTAAAAGGTTTAGATTAAATTAAATTTTATCTTTTCTATGTTGATTTATTTGTTTTCTGCTATGTAGCAATTTTGTAAGTGTTGGTGTCCTTGGCACTTTTTAATTTATTTTTATTATAGCTTGTGCCTTTTTAAAGTTCTGCTTTATGGGTAGTATTTAATTCTTAAGCTTACATTTGGCTTTTTAACTGATTTATCTTTAAAGAATGTCTGATTTTTGTTAATTACTTGATTGTTTAATTTATGGATTAAGGCTTGCTATTTATTGAAGCTTGCAAGCATATGCTTTTGTCTGAGGAAGGGAAGTCATTGAATTTCCCGAAAGCGCTCACGTAATAAAGTGTCTGTTTGTTCTGCCTGAAGCAACTAGTCCTGGTTTTCGTTTATTCAGTTTAGTGTGTTTACATCGTGCCTTTGTCATTTTGTCATAGGCATGGTGCTTAAATTGTTGGCTGCACGTGATATTCTCAAGCTCCCCGAAGAAAAGTTTTTTTTCTGTATCAAAGGCCACTCTAGATAACGTCCTCCTGCACAGCTGCTTCATCAAGGGCACCACTATTTGTGCAGTCAGGAACAGCTCTGAATATTGCACAAGATCATGATAACTAATAGGTGGTCTTGGACAGTCTCTGTAGCTGCTAAGTGGCCTTTCCAACTGCAAGTCAGCATTCCTTTATAGCAAGATTACTTCACTCTGTGCCATTGGAGTACTACTTGAACAGTTGAAGCACGGTCTCTACCAGTTTTCATCATCCATCTATTTGTTGTGTAACTTTGCCTTGCCTCACTCAGCTAGTATTTTTGTTTTTTGCTGCTGCTGTTTTTTCATTAGGCTTTTTTTTTCAGTATGGACGCTGCCCAAATAGCTTCATTTGTTCTAAGCTGCACAGGCCTTCAGTTTTTGCTGCTGTCATACACTGAGTCTTAATTCTACTCCTTTGTATTATGGGTCTATATTAGTTCACTGAAATGTTATTCCAGTGAACACCTGTTCTTCGACCCTTAATCAGCTAAAATTGCGTCAGCGATTCACTGAATTTATTAAGGGCAACAAAATAGTTACCTGAAGCACAATGAACCAACTTGTAGTTGACTTGAACCCACCCAAATAGGGGGCTTCACTCCACCCCACCCCCTTAACTATATATACCAACTCTGAGATCGCACTACAGTAGAGAAAAGGTTAAGTTCTATAGCTGTCTGTTGTGCTTCGGGCAACTATTTTGGTGCCTTTAGTAAATTCAGTGAATCGCTGAAGCATTTTTTGCTGATTAGGGGTCAATGAATAGTTGTTCACAGGAATAACATTTTGGAGACCTAATATAGACCCTGTATTATAGTGTTACATTGCATCAGTGTTCTCATTGTGGTCAGTGCCACCAGAAATTCATTCATATCGCATATGCATTGACGTCAATGTTCTCATTGTAGTAATGCCACCAGGAATGCATTCACATCACATAAGAGAAGTGTTACATTAACATCCGTGTTTTCATCATGGTCAGTCCCTCCAGAAATTCATTCATGTCACATAAGAGAAGTGCTGCATTTTACATTAGTGTTCTCATTGTGGTCAGTGTCACCAGAAATTCATTCACGTCACATAAGGACGATGCTGCATCGACACCATTATTCTCATCATGGCGAGTGCCATCAGAGCTTCATTCACATTACATAAGAGGAGTGCTGCATTAACACCAGTGTTTTCATTGTGGTCAATGCCACCAGAAATGCAATCACATCAGTAAAAAGAATTGATATAATGGATTGTTGTCTCTCAAAACAAATTCAGTTTTACAAGCCTGCTTTGAAGAGCAACATCTTGGTTTACAAACCAAAATGAGAAACCGCATAAGAAGGAAAGAAACCTTAGCAAATAGATTGAATGGCAGCTGAACAGTTTCCTAATACCATGTGGCCAAATGCCACTGATCATCACAGCTGAGATAGACAAAGGTGGTTTCTGTAATGGGGAAAATGTATCTTTGCTCCATAAACAGAGAACCCAGACTTGATCATTACTGGTGAAGTTGACAGGGACGGTGAAGTTGTTTTGGAGTAGTGCATTGCCATACAGGAAGTAATGACATTATATGACATTAAACAATAAGTTAAACTGAAACAGATTAGAATTGTTTATGTACATTATACATGTTGGATAAGTATGTCTGAATTTAGCTGTATATTATATAAGCAAGAAGGATTAGTTTAAATTAATAAACAGTAACATGAAATGTTGATGTTAATTGCAAAGTTTAGTTATTTTATAAATAATAGACAATATATGCAGTTGCATAGTAAGTTTGTAGACATAGACTTGGTACTGATTCTTACAAATCAAATTTGCGTGTTTGTAAATGCTGTTCCAGGTTGTAGGGTTTTCCTGTGTCAAGTCAATTTTTTCTTTTTTTTTTTTTCGTTGGCTAGATATATTGCTGGATTTTTTTTATGGATGCAGTCCTCAATGCTTTGCCAGAGATGGACTGCATCTGTCACTCCTGAGCTTCCGGATACTGGCCAAGACTCTTGCCACCCCTATAGTGCCTTTTTTAGGCGGTGTTCCAAAGAGCAAATTACCACTGTAACAGCTACAAACAAATGCAATATGAGGGTCATGCTGTTCAGTGCTAGAAGTCTAAATCTCAAAATGCACTCATTTGAACCACTCCTTAAAATGGGGAACATTGACATTTGTGCTGTAACAGAGACCTGGTTCAAGGCAGCAGAAAGCATCCCTGCACTACAGGCTATAACTCATTCCACACCTTTCAGACCCAGAACTTGGACCAAAGCTCCAAAGGCGGTGGTGTTTCCATATTCATAAAGGATGCACACACCTCCAGACTGCTAGCCCAACATAACGCACCAGAGGTACTTCAGGTGCAGCTAACATTGGGTAAGACAGTGATTCAGATAATAGCCTGCTATAGGTCCCCAACCATGTCCCAAGACTCACACTCCACGTTCCTAAGCACCCTGGAGTATATTAGGGTCCAACCTAACACTCTTATACTGGGCGACTTCAACTACCCCTCCATTAACTGGGAAAACTACTCGTGTACCAATACACTTGCCCAGCGTTTCCTAGAATTCATTAATGCCAGTGCCCTGGACCAGCTCATTCTTACCTCCACTAGAGGTAGCAACATCCTTGACCTGGTCATTACTAACATGGGCGACCATTGCTCTACACCAATAGTCAACTCCTCCCTGGTTAGATTCGACCACAAACTAATCACCTTGGAAATCTACATCCCTCCAACCCCCCCACCCCCACCCCCTGCAAAGGTAACCACCATGAAAAACTTCTCCAAAGCTAATTTTAGGCTCCTAAAAGCAGAGGTGGCTACCTTTACAGCACCCATGCAAATGGACAATAGTTGCATGACCGCCGAATCATACACCAGTGCACTGTATGAACACGTACACAAATGCATGGATCTCGCCATACCCAATAGAACCAAGATGCTCTCCTCCAAAAAAGAAAGCCAATCTGGTGGTCCCTTGCCATAAACAAACTCTACAACAGAAGGAGGAAACTGATGCGGAATAAGGTGAAGTCCCAATACTGGAAAAACTCCCTTATCAGCCTCAACAAAAAGTTGAGATCACTCATCAAATCCTCTAAAGCTAGCTATGAAAGCAGAATTGCAGCAGATAGTAAAGACAATCACAAGGCCTTCTATAGTTACGTAAAGAATCTCAACGGCAATACCCAGATTTTCTCTGAGCTACTGCACAATGGTACCTCCTATACCAAGCCCACAGATATTGCCAATATAATGGCTGACAGATTCAGTGCCAACTTTACCCCTCTCCCCTGCCCCAAAGGAGCAGTTTCAATACTAGTAGATTGCCAGCCACCCAGTATTATTGCTGCACAGGTTAAAACAGCACTGTCCAAGGCCAGGAATATAGCTTCTATGGGACCTGACAATATCTCTGGCTGTGTTCTACATGAACTACAGAGTGAACAGGCACCTCACCTTTGTGCCCTGTTCAGTCACAGCCTCACCTCAGGCTTTGTCCCTATGAAATGGTGCACTGCTACAGTCATCCATCTCCACAAAGGAGGAGTGACTACAGACCCTGGGAACTATCACCCTATTAGCCTGACGAATCTGATATGCAAAGCTATGGAATGCATCATCATGGACCTAAGAAACAAGGTTATTGGGAATCTCCAGACTCTGGATCCCATACAATTTGGTTTTGTGAAGGGTAGATCATGCCTGCTCAACTCGGTCGAATTCTTTGAGTCAGTCACCAGAGTTGTGGATGAAAGCAAGATAGTTCATACAGCCTACCTTGACCTGGCCAAGGCCTTTGATACTATTCCCCACTCAGGAATCATAGAAAAATGCACTAAGCTAGACCTCAACCCCTATATCATTAGGTGGGTCGCAAACTGGCTCACAGATAGAACCCACACTGTGAAAGTAGCTGACTCCAAGTCAGACAGCCGACTAGTCACCAGTGGAGTACCACAGGGTTCAGTCCTGAGTCCTCTCCTGTTTGGTATCTACTTCTCTGAAGTTCAGGCCAACACGAAGGGACTCTGGCTGACAAAGTTCGCAGACTATTGCAAGTTGGGAGCTATTATTAACTACCCAAGTGATGTTAACATCCTACAGAATGGCCTCACTGAGACCAACTACAGGTGTCAGAACCATGGCCTTAAGCTCAATGCCAAAAAATGTGTCATCATCTCCTTTGGGAAAAACCCAGTTCCCATGAATTACCACATCGATGGTAGTCCATTGAACACAGAAGGCGTTATAAGAGATCTGGGAACACAGGTTGACAGCAACCTCTCTTTTGATCACCACATTGCCATTGTGGTCAGAAAGTCCTTCTATGTGGCATATCTCATTACTAAGGGTTTTGCATCCAGGAAGAAAGAGGTAATTGTCTCCCTCTACTCTTCCCTCATTAGGCCAGTCATTGAGTACAATGCCCCATTTGGCATGTACCTCACTAGACACCTGCAATAACTGGAGAGGCTGCAAAAGTACCTCACAAAGAGGATCCTAGGCCTTAAACACTTGTCCTATATGGACAGACTCAAAAGACTCCAACTATTCTCTGTCTCATATCGCATACTTAGAGGCGATATCTGCTTGACTTACAAAGCCATGTCTGACCCAGCGTCGTTAGAAATGCTACATCTAAAGAAATCCCAATCCCTTCACACCAAACGCTCCAGAGACCTCAACCTCATTACCGCAATCAACAGAACTTACTGGAAGGACAGGTTCATAACCCAGAGACTGACCATGCTATGGAATAGACTTCCCATACATGTCAAGCAGAGCACCTCGCTAATCCTCTTCAAGTGAAATCTTGATGAGTGGATGTGAAATGGAAAATTCATCCTGGGGATAACTCCAGTGGCTCTACTTGACAGAAACACTGGGAACTAAGGTTGGGTGGCACAATACCAGGGTAATCCTATGGCTAGGCTTGTAAAGGCCCCAGGGCCATTAGCCTAGTACACACCTATGAACCTATGGTTCCTGCATATAATCACTCAGTCTTTTGAAGTTTTGGTCAACAAATTTTGGGGCATTTTCAAAATCATATATATATTTTTTTTAGTTTATGCTATTGGATCCATTTTGGAAGTAGAGTAAGGTCTTTTTCTAAGTCACATTTTGTACTTACTGTGAAGATGCTTGATGTGTAAATAACCATGTCATTATTCATAGGTTGTTACTAGGGTAACAACCACTAGGGCCGTTACAAGCCTCTCTGTGCACCACAGACTCATTTGATCCCATGTATCATGGGCATCTTTGGGGGGGGGGGGTGGCATGTTAGTATATAGGTAACTAAGGGATTTGTGGGGAGTCGTGTTAATTGTGATAATACTTTTCTTATTGATGGCTTATGTCCATAAGGGACATGGGACCAGGTGCAGTTTTATGATTTCCCATCCAATTGTCAAGGTTTCATTTGAATAGAGTCAGGGATGAACTCTTTTTTTTACCTGGATGGGGATTCTGTTCTATAGCACGGGATCATTTGGACACATATCTGTCTCTCCAGCATGTTCCGTTTACATCACAAGTGAAGTTCATATCCCCGGATCTAGTGTTTCTGGTGCTTTTTGTTTTGTGCATGTGCAACAGATGCTTCAGGGCTGGGTCTGAGGAAGTCCTGTAAGCCAGATAAAGATCTCTTTGCACATTATCACACAATATAATGTCTAGGTGATGGTAGATCAGCTGTATTTTATTGATGAATCAGGAAAATAACATGGGGAAGAGTACCAGTCCTTGTGAGACTCATTTCAGAATGGAAAGTGTCTCTTAGCTATACGTCTCTGAACCAGTGTATGGTAATGTGCTTGATTCTTGAACACTCTATGTTCTTTCCAGTCAGACTTTGAATGTTTCTGTCTCATGGTTCCTCAAACTTGGTGATACCTCTGTGACACCCTTCAGTATGAGGGTTTTCCTCTAGAAGAAACCTGTAGGCTGAAGTGGAGTTATGGCTGACCATGTACGAGAGCTAGATCAGGGCCTGGCAAGGACCCATCAGACTGTGCATCACAGAGGTGTGCTGTGAGTAAACCCTAACTCCTTCAGGGTGTTGGCTGATGTATTAGGGTGAATATGTATATGGTTATTGTGGGGCACAGAGCCACAGCTACATGATGATGCAACCTCCCATGTCCTGCCCAGCTAGTAGTCCTGTTGGTGTCTCCTTTCAGTGATCCCTGCTTTCCACTGGTGGGCATGATATCCAATGCACACAGCACCTTCTATACCCTGCATTTTGAGATGGGTGAACATGTATAAATCTCTTCATTTCATTCCTGCCCCATTCCTTATCAGCTCCCCCAATGCATGGGCCAGTAGTCAAACCCAGGTCATTTGGGTCATAGGCAGGGCTTCATTCTGCTATTGCATGAAGCTAATATGCTGTGGACAGTCTTACTTAAAGCAACTGTTTTTCATGTCAGACTTGCCAATTTTACTTGTAACAGTTGAAAGTTGTGCAACACCCAGAAAAGGTCCCTCTAGATGTTACATAAATTATTCTCCATTTTTAATAATTTCTGACATTTAGTGGCATCACTAAGAAATGTGCGCAGTGCAGCAGACTCTAATAAAACAGTAAGAAAATATTTTAGGTGATATTTACAGTAGCAGTTTAATGTGTCGGTCACTCCGTGACAGCGATGTAATGGCTTTAGATAACTTGTTGCCTTGCTTCCCTTTGTCTAGCCTATAGTGGCAGTGTGACAACCATCTGACGGGAATTAGGTCAATCGAAATGATTATACTGAAGACAACTTTCACTGAACCACGTTCCTCAACTGATCGGCTACTGTTGACTTAGTGTACGTGTTAGGGGGTAGAGGCCCCCACCCCACAATGGGGTGGTTTGTTTGCTGAAAGTGGTTTTCAGCATAATCATTTTGAATTACTGACATTTTGAGAAACTGCATTTGTTGGGTCATCATAAATCTGTTATAGTTTTCTGCAGAGTGACATTTTATATTTCTATAAACTAAAGCAAACTTGGCAAGATGACTCCTGCATGTCTAGTCACTTTGACAGCATGTAATATAAAATTCATTTTCTACGAATATGTGTCATCCTTCTCTTTTTAGGTGCCAAATGTGCTTTGTCAATGCAGAAATAGACAGGAATGTTATTTAAGTGCTCTACATCCAACATTAGTAATTATCAAAATGAGTTAAGCACAACTATAATTGCAATTCTGTCATGACAAAATATTTCACACATTCAGTCTATTGAAATGTCCACTGTTTTCATGCCAGGGGATATCAAACTCCTAATAATTTTTAGAAGGTTCGGGGACAGGGTAAGAACTACCAGTATGAAAACTGTTTTAAACAGTCTACTGCTATTTTTGTTTTCCTGTTAAGGCACTCTGTTGGTTTTACTTTGGGTCATTAGAAAGCCCGCCATGTAAATGGATTGTAATAGATGTACAGAACAGCTCTTCAAACTGGCAATTAAAATATCATAAATTACTGCACTCCTTGTCACCCTTTTGTGATCTAACAGTGACATGACAGATGAGTAACGTGACAGTCATTAAACTGTGTGTTTCTAAGCAGCAGTGATGTCTCGATCGGAAAGGTGACACAAGGTGTGAGGGGGGGGGGGCAAAGGAAGACAATCTGAGTCTTGACATTTCATTAGGGAGCCCAATAAAGTGTCATATGTCTTAAACTGTAGTTTTACTCGTCACATCTACTAAGACTGTTACCAGTTTGCTAATTACCAAAGGGCAAAATAAAATAATACCAACAGCAGATACAAGACATACAGACTGACTGTACTTAAAATCTGTCCTTATTGGATTATAATAGCCTGTTAGTTAATGTTACAATAATAGTTCGAGCTTTCATAAAAGCCACACTTGAGCAAAAAAAATTCTTAGCTACAGCAAAATTAAATGAACATTTAAAAAAAGCTTATCGGGACATATTTCTTAGCATACTGCTTTAGTACAATAAATTACATGAAGTATGACTACATTATATTGTTAAATAATTTTGTCCAAATCAGGCTGCAGCATTCAAATCAAAAATCTGCAAACCGTGCATGTGACTGCCATTGTTGGTTCTATCTGACCCTCTGCCTTTAAATGTCATTTTTAATTCAGATGAGGACTTCTTTGTTACGGCCTCATCAGTAGTTGGTAATGTTCATGTGTTAATTTGGTGAATGTCTTGCTTGACAGGCACCTCATAATATGTCATTAACAAAGACTAAACTCCACAAATCACCATGAGACATGGCCAGTATGGATACCTCCCATGAAATGCATCCTGAAACTATGTCTTTAGACAAATTGGAAGGGAGGTTCGAGGTTCAATGTTTTGATAACCAAGTTGTAGAAGATTAATAACACATTAACAGGCTACATTTAGAGAGCAGATGCCAAAATTAAGGATATTAAAGTAGTCACAATGTCTCTTTCCGATGAATTGTTAGAGCAAGAGTGGGACATAGAAGACCTATAGCAGAGATTGCAGCAATTGAAAGCCAAACCTGAGCTTCTTGAAGAAAAGCTAACCAATCAGAAGGATAGAAGCTGGAGGAAAATGTTAAGAATATTAAACATTGCAGAAATGCTGGAGGATTTTGACTGCCTGGAGTATCTGACTTTTCTACTGATGGGGTGGACTGAACTGAATAGTTAAGCATTGTTTTTTCAGTGGGCCCACCTAGTCCCCCTATAACGAAATGCAAGATCCTGCTTTCCCAGGCCTACTATTACACACTTTCTGAATTTCACCATGAAAGGAAACATATTAAGTAAACTGTGGGCCTCCAAGAATCATCTAATGATAGCTAACAGGAAGGTTTTTGTGGGGCAGGGGCATCTGGAAAGACACACCAGAGGCATGTATCATTTGTCCTTGCTTATGCAAAATGAATGGATGGAGGTAGAGGCTGCTATACACATCTCACCTTAAGGTGGATTTTTTGAGGTTATCAGTTGCATTTTTATCCCACGGTAATGCTTTTAGAGGATCCAACAGGCATTTGGGTCCAGTATGGTTCACTGATTGAGGAGCATTCTTCATGGGCTACTTCATCACATGAAAAAGAAAAGGCGAACATAAATGAACAAGATCAAACTATTTAAAAAAATTATCAGAGAAACAGAAGGTTAATGCACTGCAGTAACAGCTGAGCCTTCTGCCACTACTTGACTTCCAAATTCCGGTGACGTGTAACCTGGAGATTTTCCATAGTCTGTATCTACTGCCATGTAGACATTATTCATGATGATAGCTGGTCTCTCGTAGCACTGGGCCTGGTTGTTGAGCTGCTTAGGGGCTTTATTTGTGTTCCCAGTAGTTCCTAGTCAGAATAGAAATGTAAGGATAAGGAGGATGGAGCCAATCTTACACTGTTTTCTTGTTTTCATTGGGTTTCTGCTCAAGACGGATTTGAATTGAAGTAAATACATTAGGCGACTAGTTTCAATTTCAGGATAGAATAGTAATAATAATAACAACAGTCTGCCCACACAGGACTAATTCACCATAACATTTACGGAGTGCTTCTGTCTAAATGAAAATATTTCATCAGAACAGTGGGAATGGTCGTTTGGGGAGGAGACCAAAACAGGGTGCTGTCACTGCAACAGGTTTCAGCGAGTTCCAGGAAAGGATGCAATTTGTCTGCAACCATATATACTAGGGTTACCCTCAAGTCATTGTACTTACTGCTCATATAGATTAAGAATTTCTCATGAACAGACAAGTTTTTGATTTCAGTAGAGCATTCATTATTTACCAAGATATGACTAACTGTATTTAAGAAAATTATTTTTGTAGAGTTCCATCAAACTGCCTTTCTTTCATTCCTTGTGCTTGCCCTTTCATGTTTTATAGCATGTTCTTTCATTACTGCCCACTTTCTTCTGAAAAAAATGTTGCCTTTGTGTATCTTATGTAACTTAATGAGTTATATTTTAGCCGCCATTGTATTTCCTCATTTCTTTTATTGCTGGATTTGTATATTGCTGTTCTTTACTCTCTCTTCTGAGCTAGAAATGCATTGATTTTTTTCCATCTCCAGAAGAACGAAAGGCAATTGGTAAGATTGTGCTGCTTGACCAGTTGAAATACAGCTTAACGTGTAATGCTAAATCCATCCATCCACAATCCCTTTTCATATTTTTGCACATGGGATTGCAGGTGTCAATTCAACAGTGACAATCATCTAGAGCCGATATTTACTGCTGGATGGCTAACCCTGCTGTGGCCATAATGCTGCAACTTCAAAGAAAAATTTGTCAGCCTTACAGTCTATGTATAATCAGTCCTTCAGATTTATCACACTCCACCAAAAAAAAGAACACCACTGGCTCACCGTATTCAAAGCAAAATGGTTACATTTTCAACACAGAGCACAACTTTTACTCAGTTTTCTGCTATTTAAACTCTTAAATTTAGAAATATTTCAGTTCATTGCCAGATGCCTCCCATCAGGACTATCAGCTTCAGTTTGTTACCCCAAACAGCTCCTTCTTAGATACATCATGCAATAAATGTCACCATACAGACCATAGCTTCTGTATAATGGATCTACAACTTTGGAAACCCATCCTTCCTGCTATAATATAACTTCAGTCATTTCCTCAGTTTCACTCCGCACTGAAAAAAATACCTTAAGGGAAAGCCAGTTGTTCACACAACTGTACTTAATTTCTTTCTATTCTACCATATTATTGTCTTTCTGCTAGTGTTACCCTCTGCTCTGCTTCTGGCATTCAGCTGTTACAGCTACTGCATATGTTGTAACTTAACTGTAAATACTGATTTGTTCAACATTAAAAAAAATTATCTGGATAAACTGTTTGATGTTACATACTTCCTCTATAAATGTCACTTAACTGCCTTCATATATGTGTGGGTGTGTGTGTGTATATATATATATATATATATATATATATATATATATATATATATATATATGTTTTCCAAACTAGTGTTTTGTTTTCTTAATGCATATGGTGGGCAGGCTTGAAACTCTCCATATAGGACTCATCACTGTCAAAACCTAAAAAAACTAGGCTGGCTAGAGCTACCTCAGCTAATATCATTCAACCAACTCACTATTGCCCACAAAGCCCTTTACCACCCTGACAATACTCCAATGCTCTCCACCCTCATTATGCCATATAACAATCTGAGGAATTTACGCTCATCCAACAAAATTCTGATTTATTTATATAATGATATATGATGTGGAATGATTAAGTTTAGCACAAGACACTTTCAGAGAGTAGGCATTAATATTCATGAGATGTAAAGGGAGATTTGTTAGTTTGAATGGAAGGAGATGTATTTCATTGGATTAACAATTAAACAGGTGACTTAGAGATTATTTAAAGGGCTTTTCAAGTCAAAAATGGTTGTCTGATGAAGTCCTGTATGTTAGTAAGTGTTCTATGTTTTGTCTATTTGCTCCACATTATGACAGGAATTGTTTCTCATTTTGAAGCTATAGTCTGTTGGACATGAAATATCTCAAAGTCCATTCCAGCAGTGATTGACTGCCCTACCACTGATATCTAGACCAAATGTGTGCATAGTGTGTGTGTCTGCCCAGCCTTCATTGGTGAATAAAACGTTGTGCTTGTTCACTGGAAGCTCTGTGATATTGGTGTTTGATAGGAGGAATGTCTTTGGCTGTGTCTTATCTCTCAAAATAGGGACAGCTTCTCAGTGTTGCAGGATTCTCCCTATTCCAAAAACATAGTGATGCAAATGATCTATATTCTCAGTCCTCTCCGTAGATGTCACTATTACCAGCAATCCCACTGGAGTGGAGATGAGCAGAGTGTTGTTATGTTGTGGCAAATATGTATGACCCTTTTAGAAGGACCACAGCCTGACTGCACTGGTGCCTATCCTGAATGGCCTTTCCATCACCGCACCCACCACACCCCATGTCAGATGAATCATCACTAATCAGAAGATGGAAGTGGGTATCATTCAGAGCTTCAGTTACTTGCCACACACCGCTATAGAGGAGAAGGCATATTCTTATCAACAAGCAATGTATAGGATGTTTACAAGACATACAACACCAGTTTTATAAGGATTCATTCACTTTCATTTACACATATTTTGCAGCCACAGCAACATTCCTAATAAAATAACAGACATGTTTTCACTTCCAAATAATTAAACTTGCTAATATTAACATAATAAAAGAAAATGAAATGCACATGAATGGAAGAATAAAAAAGGAAAAGAACAATTAATACAGGTCTGAAATGTTTGTTTGTTGTTTGTTTATTTTTTCATTTCTTTTTGATCAAGTGAGACTGCACCTAGAAGAAGAAAGTGCAGTTGCCCTAGTGGACTTTCATATGGTTTGTCTTCTAATAAGTTTTGTTTGTACTGCATTTAAGGGAACCCCTACATCCTGAGAACATTTTATCCCTCAGTCCCTATAGATTCTAACAGGTCTATATCACGTAGTCAAAGTTTTATAACTTTGAACATGGGCTGTTCGAACCATTCCATTAGAAGTTATAAAACTTTGACTAGTGATAAAATAAATAAAAAAAGAAGTAAAAACAAAATAAACTGATGTAAGCAGGGGGGGCAAGCCCCCCCTGCACCCCCGCTACTAAAATATACCAACTCCGAGATCGCACCACATTGAAATGAACGGAAACCTCCCCTTACAGAGATTTCCGTTTAAAATGCTCAAACTTGTACAAGTTTGAACTTATGGTCTCGACCATATGGGGTTCGAACTTGTACAAGTTCGACTATGTGATAGGAACTCAATTCTAACTAATTTATAAATGACTCTATACTTAAATCCTCTTTAATCTGAGTTACAGGTCATTCCTTTTTAGGGATACATTGTTGCTGCATTCCTTAGATAGCACTTCCTTTACTACCACAAGGATTACATAAGAAGCTTAGTCCATCCCTTTTTGTCCTACAACCACTGCAAAAAACATCTACTGTGTTAGGCATGTCTCAGTCAAACTGTGTTCACTGGCTCCTGCACTCATTCTAGAAACCTTTTCAGCTCACTGTGTCACCTGAATATGTGCCTCCATTCTCTCACTACAGAGTATGCTATACTTTCATTGCAGAAGTGTGCGAGGTGCCTTTCAGACACCAGGATCTCTGACTTTATATGACCCCAAGGTCTCCAGATTTTGACAAATGCAACTACAATGTGATAGTAGATCATGTGGGAGTGACTGACTTAAGACACAGAACCCGGAGGGGCATTCAGAGAGACATGTCAGAACTTTTCAAGTGTGTTACAAATGCAGATAAAACATTAATCCTGAGTGGAATCCATCCTTTACTTCAAATTATGCCTGTATAATAAGAAAAGATAATCATTCCAGGGGAGGGGGGGTCAGTATGTGTTCTCATGGAGGAAGATGCGCAACTGTCCAGCTTGTTTCACTAAGGATGATTTGTACCTCTCATTTAAAGGCCTTCTCATGTTGTCTAAAGACTTTGCTGCCTCCCAAGTACCCTTTCAGGCAGAGTCTAGTTGATGGGCATTCCAGTGTCACCAAAACAGGTGTCCCAAAATCAGATTGCATTAATGGTAGCTCTCCTTAAGCCAATGGTCTAAACAATAAATTGTCTGATCTTGAGGCACTCCAGGATTTGGGAAACATTCATGTCTGCGTAGTTCCAAATACTTGATTTAAATGTAAAGCAAGCACTCCTCCTGTGCCAGGATTTTGCAGTTTTCATGCTTTCATGGCAACTGTGGTGGAGTCCCCAGATCTGTCAGTGAACATATTGCCCCTGGGTAGATACCTGGGCACTCATAAAGTGAGCTCATTGAACTACAAATCACTCTAGGTAGGATTAACTATAAATTAATACCCATTACAGACCACCTTATTTACCTATGATGACAATAAAAGGTTCCTCAGTGTTCTAAATGGTCTCCCTCTTTGCAAAATCTGCCCTGGTTTGGATGACTTTCACTACCCGTCAATAAACTGAGGCACCTATACAGTCAGTGTAGGATATGCTTCATATTGCTAGACTTAATAAAGAAAAAGTCCCTCAAGCTGTTGGTAAATAAACAGATAACAGCATTCTTGACTTGATTCTTAAAAATATGGCCACCTCTTGCACTACCCCTCTGTTCTCTTTCCCTACTGAAGTCTGATCATAAACATGTGACCTAATTTAAACTCCCAAAAGCTCCTACAGCAACCCCACTGATTGAAGGACTACAAACATGCCAACCTCAACCTACTATGTGATAAAACATCAAAGTTCAATTATGTCTGCTCCTTCCCAGGCCTTAATACAACACCAAGCTGCATTTAGAAAAATATATAGAGATAGCAGTCCCTGCTACAATCATGTGTCCCTATAAATTCAAAAACAAGCCACCCTGATGGTCAACCAGCATAAATATATTGTACAACAAAAGAAAGAAACTCCTTAGATTCCTTAGTAGATCCAAAACCCATCTTCTCAAGGATAAGATGAAAAGCATTGCAAAAACCTGAAGAATACTACCAGGTCCCACTTATAAGAGCCCATGAACGTAGTTTGATCTCTAATACCAAAGATAATTATAAACCCTTATTTAGCTATGCTAGAAAACTAAAAAAAAAAAATACTGTAGATTGCTCAGAACTTAGTCATAATGGGGCCTCCTATTCTGACCCAAATCCCAAATGACATTGCCAACATCCTTGCAAACAAAATTTGTGCCAACTTTACCCATGAGACTGCTATTCAGAGCCCCAAAATATCTGAATCCCTTATTTTCCCAGTTATCTCTAAACATCATTTACAGAAAGTGCTAACCAAGACCAAAGATACTTCCTACATGGGACCTGATGATATACCTGGCTGCCTAATTAATGATGTTAAACATGTCCTTGCAAACACACTCCTCAAGCTGTTTAACTTAAGTTTAGTGATGTCCTTTGTCCCTGATGTGTGGCTTACAGTAGTGGTGATGTCCCCTCCATAAGGGGGCATTACAATCAACCCAGGTAATTACAGACCTATCAGCCTTACAAAGTTCATCTCCAAAGCCATGGAATGGTCGACCATCATGTAGTTTAAAAAAAAAACACATCTACTATGCATCAACTCATTAGAAAACAAGAGAATGAATGATCACAAATGTAAGCAAAATAGTGTTGCACTTGAAATTGTCATAAAAACAAAAGATAAGAATTAGAAACAGGTCTAGATGCAAGTGGTAAGGCTGCATGCAAAAAAAGCCATTCAGCATCATCATAGAAACCAACAATTCACAGACATATTAGCCTCAATGAGGAAGGACCTCATTATCAGTTAATTTGTATGTTTCTGAATCATTCCTCAATTAAAGCATCTGTTAACAAGCCTATTTATCGTGCTGGCACAGGCATCCCCCGCATTCATTTCCCTATACACTTTGACACATTTTAACATACACACACACACACACACACAGACACACACACACACACACACACACACACACACACACACACACACACACACACACACACACACACACACACACACACACACACACCTCCAGAATGTCCATTATATTCCACCTTGCATTCACCATGTCCCTGTCATAGATATTTGCAATCAATCAATAAAGCCAGACATTTAGAGGTTTTTTTGCTTTTTTGCTGCATATGCAGTTTCCTGATGCTATACTTGTTATTCTGTTTTATGTGATTTTAAGTAATATTGAAGAATATTTCCCTGTTGTCTAGTATTCCTGCCCTGTATTACACCCACTGCTCATTGGTATAGGCAGAGTTGAGAGGTGGAAGCATCCTCCATCCTAACTCAAACTCACACACATCCATATATATCATCACAAACGTAGACACTCTCTTTACATCAAACACCCCTTCACCTGATTTCACTCACGCACACAGTCACCCATTCACCCATATACACAGACACACACACACACAACCCACTACTCTGTCTAACCCCTCAAAGTCCCACAACTGCAACCACACAGACAGACAGAGAGACACACACACAGAGCCCATCTGTCCCAAGTCAGGCAAACACACAAATCCTATCTAGCCCCTAACTGACTGCCCTACTGTAATCAAACAGGTGCGCACACACACACACACACACACACACACACACACACACACACACACACACACACACTCTCTCTCTCTTCCTTATGTCAAACACCCCCTTCATCCGACTACACCCATTCACCCACACACAAACACAAATACACACCCTACCCTATCTATCCCCTAATAGCCCCACTATTGCAACCACCCATGCAGGGACACACACACACCTGCCCTACATATTCCTTAATAGCCCCCTTACTGCAACCACCCATGCAGACATACACATACACCCACAGCCACACCCACAGAACCTATCCAGCCCCTTTCTAACCCCACTGCTGTGACAAACTAGGTGCTCTCACACACACACCACTCATACTTCTGCATATACACAGGGGAGCGCACACACTTGCACACTGTGTGAGTGTATATATCCATGTATGATCTTGCAAATCTTAGGTATTAAAAAGTCAAAACAAATAGTGAACACAAAATTCTAAATAACTCTTTAAGCCATAATTAACAAGTAAAATATCACAAAACTGCAGTATATTATATGAAATGACGACTAGGAAATGTTAAATAAAACTAAATTAAAAGACTACCATGCTACTAAAAAAAGACAGAAAACCATGTTTTAGCAATCAGATGTACTTCATATGTAATGTTTCCAAGAGCAGATGTGCCTTAGAAAATAAAGCTTGATACCAACGCAGCAAAGTCTTAGGAACTAGAAAATTTCATATCAGTCTTAAAAACAAATTTAAATTAATTTGTAATGGAGTTCAACTTAATTACACCTTAAAAAAATAATGCCCTTTTCTATACTACATCAGAATGAACTACGACTGCACAGGGTATTCAGAAAAATAATCATCAGAGCATTACCAGTGTTTGTCAGGTGTGCTCAAGTAGTGTTACAGCGATGACAGGTAATTCAGCATCCTGAAAGATTCACAGTGAAAAAAATGCTCATTCGCCACTCATTTGCATGTCTCCGAATGAAAACGTTTATGCAGTGAAGGCACCTACAGTCAGGCACACACACATATATACACACACACATTCTGACATACATAATCACACAAACAGCAGGACAGACACACACATATTCTGACCTACATAAAAAAATACATGATCACACAGACACCAGGACAGTCACATGCACAAGAGTAAACACACACACCCCTTCTGACATACATATATACATACATAATCTCACAAACACCAGGACAGTCATGTGCACACACACAGACATGCACTGCACACACCAATACAGAAACACATACATGCACACAACCCCACATTCCCACTTATGCACGCACACACACACACACACACACACACACACACACACACACACACACACACACAGTCATACAGATACCAGGACAATATACGTGTGTCAATTCACACACACACACAGCTTCATATTATGTACCAGCTGCCACCATAGTCAGCAGTGAGTAAACATCATAAATTTACCACAGATGGTCTTAACTGCATTGGGCGAAATAGCACAATAGAGCTAGCCTTTGAATCAATTTACCACATTATTTTGATCATGGTACATGGCTTTGGGGCAGAGTACATGGTCCACACCCATGGGCTGCAAGATTTATGTGCCAAGCTATCCAACTAAACCACTGTAGCACAAATTGCCAGAGCTGTTATACTGCAGTAGCACTACAGCTGTCTTTGAATCCCTCACTGAAAGTGCACTGCTCAGTCATGTTAAGTGAGATATATGCATTATCTCTCTCTCTCTCTATATATATATATATATATATATATATATATATATATATATATATATATATATACACACATATACATTTCTGCCTAAATGTATGTATGTAAAGACTTCAAGAAGTAGTACAACATTTTGTTCCCATGTGGGAATCTGCATCCCCCATACTGGTGATAAAGTAAATATACCAACTCCAAGATCATACAACAGCAGAGGATGCTTGACAATCTCATACAACTCAAATAATTTATTCATATGTCAAATGACATTCCAGTAAAACACTAGTTGATTATTTTCTTGACAAGGGGATAATTAAACAAAATGTATCAGTGTGTGTTTAGATATATATGTATATTCA
>NC_056747.1:688870979-688963479 GCF_019279795.1 Protopterus annectens | reverse complement strand
GTGTTTTGAGTTTTCAAGATTTTGAAGTTTCAGTGTTTTGAGTTTCAGTGTTTTGAGCTTTCAGTATTATGAATTGAATATATATATATATATATATATATATATATATATATATATATGTGTGTGTATATAGACACACACCAACTCGGAGATCACAATACATTGGGAAAGGATAAATTCCCTGATCCTCACTGTGCAGCAGTCTTGTACTGAATAAAAAGCCAGTACTTGCAATCAAGTGGTTTCTTTCAGTTGTACCAGCTTTCTCTCACTGCAAAATGTTGACTTCTCTGTGCGTTGTAGGAAACCTATATAGATATAGATATATGATGGCTGGGTGTATAACACATAGAACATGTGTTCCACATACTCTGTTGAGATGTTAGTACACTAAGGATTCTTATTTTTTGTTTTTTTTAAGAACATTTTTTATTAATTTAACATATTTACAATATATTCACAGGAAGAAAGTCAACATCACATATTGTTATACAATGATAGGAATACACTGCATCATCAAGGTAAGCTTATGCAATTAACACATTAAGACTCTTGATAATTCAGTGGCAACATTTCAAGGTTATCCAACCACTAAAAGACTTAGTATGATTTATAGATTTTATTCTAATTGCTCCTTTTTCAGTTTTACATAGTATTGCTGTAAAATTTAAAAATAAAATCTTGGAATGTAGGAACTGAGTTCGATTTCCAATTTTTGTAATAACTTTTCCAGCTACTGCGAGGCTATTTTGTTGTTTGACTTTTAGAGATGAGGGAAATGGATCAGTCATTAGTATTGATCTAGTTAAAATGAAATTATAATTCTTTATTATCAGATGCACGTAAGTGTTTTTGAGTATGTTGCTACATAAGGGATAAAGCTATGTTCATTTCAATGTACTCTCAGAAAACTGCTGTATCAGCCAGAGGCACAGAATTTAAATGAAGTTGGATGGTGGTCTGTCTTCAGCTTACATGACCATGCAGTATTAATGTTTATTTGAAAGAAAAAAAAAATGTCTTGTAGCCATTTGTGTGATAATTCCAACTGGTTAAAGCACAATTTCTTTGGATGAGATTGCTTTCAAATGAATTCTCATTTAATCTAAGAGGAAGTGATCTCAGATGTGTTTATTTTATGTAAGGATACAGTGGTAGGGTATCACAATTTAATCTGTGAGAAATTACCTCAGGCTGTATGTGAGGATGCATGCCCCCTGCATGGGTATGTTGGGGCTTTGCTGGCTCTGGTCAGCTTAGTGAAAGCCATTTCATCAGAAAGGAACTTTACAGAATACAGCATGACAAGGTCATGCACCCCTACACTTGATCAGGCTGAGGGCTGCTGCACCTAATGATTGAAGCAAATTACAAATGATGTGTTGTCTTATTCAATTGAATTACATGTTGGCCAAGTTCTATCTGAGCATATGGGTGTCATGCACTAGGAAGGGTACCAGGCCTTGTTCCCCCCCCCCAAAAAAATATGTTTGAATTATTGCACAAGTGCTACTTTGAATGCGCTTTTTTTTTGCAGTCACATATAGCATTCTTAGAGTAACTTTGCAACTGATTGAGCTGAATTCTTCTAATTTTGTTTTATGTTATTATGAAATTGTGCTGGAAAAGTCAGCATTTTGTATCATATTCTGAATGCATTTACATGTTCAGTTGTATAATAAAAAGATGATTACTGAACAACAAAACATGCTCACAACTGCACTACTATTTACAAAGTATAGTTTCAACTGACAGTCTGTGGCATTAATATACGTTCTTCACTTCTCAGTCATTTTTGGGAGTGTTAATAAAATGAAAAATAATGCTGACTTAAGAAGGTACAACTCAAAACAAGCAGAGCTAAGGCTCTGAAGGTAAATTTTACTGTTAGAAAGCCAGGGAAGTATTATACTGTATGCTATAAAAAGCCAGAGAAATATAATACCATATGGTATATAAAGCCAGAGAAGCGTAATACCATATGCTATATAAAGCCACAGAAGCGTAATACTGTTGTTGTTGTTGTGTCTTTCGGCTTTTCGCGGTTAGGTGTTGCCACAGCAAAACTCCGGTCCGCTAATGATTGGCAGTAGATTTTTATGTGCCGAGTTACCAGCCCTGACGCACAACCTTCAATGAAGGTACGCCCATTCACACATGTCTCCACACAGAAGACGCTCTAGCTGAGAATCGAACAGGACAACATCCTACTGTGAGGTGACAATGCTACCGCAGCACCACCACCGCAGTCGAAGCATAATACCATATGTTATATGAAGCCAGGGAAGTATAATACCGTATGTTATATAAAGAACTGAAATATCATTTTACTAAGTTGCAAAATGCTTTCATTATCAGAATGTTTGTCAGTTATTCATCTACCCCACCCATATCAAACTGTTTTTTTTTTCCAGCCAAGAAACTTTAACTTCCTTTTAACAGCATTAAAGATTTATATCACGGTTTCCTCATTTGGGTTTGCAGTTTTCCCTTACTTATTAAAGGTATGAAAGCAGACGGTTAGACTCTTGGCTTTGAAGAACTGAGCCATTGGAGTGTAACAAGAACAACATCAGGAAACATCAGTGTTCCTATTTTTCTCGAGTTCGTGTCTCCATTGCCTCACATAAGAGATAGGATAAATTGAATAATTCTTAAAGTTTGACGACGATGATGATGATAGTAAAGAGGAACATGATTAAATGAATGTCTTCAAAGTCATTATGCATTTTGCCAGTGGTAGTAAGTCTGATACAGTGCTGCTTTGTGGTTAAAGAAGTAAGCTGAATGGCTTCTATGAGATTTAGTGTCCTTTATGTTTAATCTACAAATATTGTGGACACATTTGTGCCAGCATGTCGGATACTATCTCTCTACAATGACTGTGTGGAGGAGATTTGACAATATAACAATGCATACAGTGACATGAATTCTAAAATATACATGTATCAGACTGTTACAATAGCTATGAGAACCAGGTGGCACATGTGTCTGAATTACAATTAAAATCGAAATAAAGACAAGATTGGCATTGTGAGGATGTTGGTGTATTTTATCAATGACCTAAACACTGTACTTATTGCAATTATCTGTTAGCTGTACTAATTGTCTTGTTGGACAATTTTTGAATGTATATTATTAGAAAACTGAGCATAAGACCATAATTTAGTGTAAGTAAAAAATTCTTAAGAAAATATTTCCTTACAAGTTGAGCTTGTTTATTACTTACTGATAAACCCTCTCAGTCTGCACGTCTGTATGTTAAAACTTAAAAAGGCTAGTGCTCCTGGAAACTGGTAATGTAAAAGGCTAGTTTTCCTGGAAAATGGTAATGTAAAAGGCTAGTGCTCCTGGAAACCGGTAATGTAAGGATGATATACATTCATGGCTTCTCTTGGGCTAGGCCTTCAAGAAGAACTGGATGCTGCTGCTTTACCACTTAAAACTGGGACATGGATTAATGGCAACGCTTTCAGGATGCAAAGCAAGTTATCTTATCAGCAGTAAGATTGTGTCAGTTCTCATCCTGGGAGTGGTTTTAGACAGTAACATCGACAGCCAGGATGTAGTCATCATATACTTCAGTCAGCATCAATAAGACTTGAACTGTATTGGCAAGAGGTTGACTAATACAATAATGTTTAGAAACCCCATCCATTTGTCACTATTCCATACACAGAATATTATCTGTGGATGCAACAATCTGTTGCTTGCACATACACAAGTCAATGCAACAAGAAAGAACCAAAAATTATCCTGAAGTAGCTGTTTGAACTATAGTTTCAATTATCTATATTACCAACAAAGAAAAATGTAACATCACAACTTGATACTTTGGATTTTAAAGCAATAAGAACTTTCTGAAGTGTAGATATGCCTAATAGAGTAAATGGGAACATCTGAGTTTTATTTCTTAAAATATGAATAGCACACCAGTTAAGAGACCAATTAGATTATTAGCCGATTGTCTGCAATGCATAAAATGGTAACCAGGAACTTAAATGGTAGCCCTCCCATGTTCCAAAAGCAGCTGCTGGTGTCCTCAATAGGTGTAACTAATTAGTCTGTTCACATTTATTAAACAGTTAAGACCCATCAGACATCACTGTATATCTTTTGTAATGCTCTATGAATTTTATCTGGCCTAAGAATCACAGAGTATACAAGATGTACTGAGATTAAACTCAAGCCTACAGGATATATGTAATTCACAATTCTCTGTCAGAAGTCTTTTTTTAGCCTCTCTTTTTCCCTCCCACAGAACTGGCCATTATCTGATCCCAGTACTTCTCATTCATTGAGTCTCCCTACCTCTCCTGACTCCCCCAGACTAGCTCCCATTAGGGTCAGAGCCAGTGACGAGAGCGAGACATCCTGGGACAGCATCACACTGCTGTCAAGGGAGCATTTTACTAATCACTTCCTCATCCCTGCATGCATCTGGTAACAACCCAAAGGTGGAATGTGCAGTGTTTATTAGTACAAGACCACCCCTCATTTCCACAAGGCATGAACATAACAGTGTGAGACCACCCCCCTTTTCCACAAGGCATCAGCATCAGTAGAATGTCCTGCTTACTCACAGCAGAACTAGGGAAACTGAATCAGGACATGAATCATGAGTGTCCATCCATTCTCCACTGCCAGTGTCTCAGATGCCAAATCTGCTAATAAAACTTGAGTCACATGAGCTGTTGTCAGGGTATGATCCCTCTATGATGCTGCTCTGGCATTATCAGAGGAAGTCTTTCATTAATGTTAGCACTCATTTGGTAAGAATGTCTTAGTAGGAAAATTATTTCACCCTTTGCATCCATTACTGCACCTTTACCTGGACCCATGGCATCCATTACTGCACCTTTACCTGGACCCATGGCATCCATTACTGCACCTTTACCTGGACCCATGGCATCCATTACTGCACCTTTACCTGGAACCATGGCATCCATTACTGCACCTTTACCTGGACCCATGGCATCCATTACTGCACATTCACCTGGACCCATGGCATCCATTACTGCACCTCTACCTGGACCCATGGCATCCATTACTGCACCTTTACCTGGACCCAGGCAGTCATTACTGCATTTTTACCTGCACCCATGGCATCCATTACTGCATCTTTACTTGGACCCATGACATCCATTACTGCACATTTACCTGGACCCATGGCATCCATTACTGCACCTTTACCTGGACCCATGGCATCCATTACTGCACCTTTACCTGGACCCCTGGCAGCCATTACAGCAGCTTTACCTGGACCCCGACATCCATTACTGCACCTTTACCTGGACCCCGACATCCATTACTGCACCTTTACCTGGACCCCGGCATCCATTACTGCACCTTTACCTGGACCCATGGCATCCATTACTGCACCTTTACCTGGACCCATGGCATCCATTACTGCACCTTTACTTGGACCCCAGCATCCACTACTGCATCTTTACCTGGACCCCAGGCAGCCATTACAGCACCTTTACCTGGACCCATGGCATCCATTACTGCACTTTACCTGGAGCCATGGCATCCATTACTGCATCTTTACCTGGAGCCCGGCAGTCATTATTGCACCTTTACCTGGACCCCGGCAGTCATTATTGCATTTTTACCTGGACCCCTGGCAGCCATTACAGCACCTTCACCTGGACTCATGGCATCCATTACTGCACCTTTACCTGAACCCCGGCAGTTATCACTGCATCTTTACCTGGACCCCTGGCAGCCATTACAGCACCTTTATCTAGACGTAAGTGATGCAAAAAGAGGAACAAGTAGAGAAAGAGCTTTAGCATGATGTAGGTTGCCTTAAAATAAGTGACCATCATGTGTGACAAGCTCTTTATTCCATGTAAGTTTCAATCTGTACGCTACAAGCTAATAGTTGTATTATTTGATCAAGAAAATTTATTAAGATATATGCAATGTCAAGAAGCAGAAAATGAAGAGCTAGGTACAACAGATAAGGATAGATTATTTAATCTGTTTTCTTTATTTATGGCTGACTTGCATATATTTGTTAAGCAATGTCTTCATTTTTTTCATGTCGGCTACTAAATTTTTCCTAAGTTACTCGTATAGTTTCAGCATCTCTGGGTATATACAATGACAAACATAACTTCATCCTGGCATTTTAATGACAAATCCAAGTCAGCACATATTAAAATAAGAAATATTCTGATATAGATTTTAATTTGGGAATTAATGTGACAGCAGTATATTATTATTGTGACTCTTCACTTACTCCCTTATTTTTACTATCCTTATTGTCAGCAGGTCATGACACAGAAATAATTGAATTTCTCATTTGAGGGGAATTTTGTGAAGGTAATCATTATAAGGGCTGGGGTAACCTTCTCCAGGTCTTTATTTTTACAAGTTCCTCTTTTATGGAATACAGGAGGCATGTAATAGGGCATGCATAAAGTTATTTATGTCTTTTAAATACTCCAAATTCAGCATTTGTTTGCATTTAGTGGCTGTGATGGCATTCTATTTAATGCAAATGCCCCCTTAATACAGAGTTGTTTCCTTGCAATGGATTCTTTTAACCTGAGCCCAGACTCATTTTGTGTTACTATCTCTAAATATCACATTCTCTGAAAGATGCTACACTCCATGCCTTGTTTATTCCTTTGAGATATTTCAAGGAGCCTGTCATCCATTGGCTATCTTGTCTTCCATACTGTACTATTGTAGTTTGGCTTTGTTTTTCTTTTGATATTTTTTATTTTCTCTGTTTCCTGTCTCCTATGATTGAAATAACTCCACTCTGATTACACCATTAAGTATGAAAGAACTGGGAAGTTTACTGAAATTCACTTCTGCTGGCTTTCATAGAGTCAAAGTCAGTGTAGATTTAGTTTTTGAATCTCCATTACTGGAGAAAAAAACCTTCACAGAAACACAGACAGACACTTAACCACTTCGTAGATAGACTTAAGCCAGAACTACTGGATTTTGCAGTGACCTGATATGCTAATTTACCTAAAGTGCAAGAGTTTCATTCAGGGTATGTATCCAATATGAGATGTTGATGCAAAAAGACTTTCAGTAGTGAAATGGATGAATCAAACTTATCAAAGGACATACCTGCCAGATAAACAGGTAATAATGCAAAAAAAAAAGAAACATGCAGGGAGTCAAGCCCCTGCAATATCCATGTGGAAGAAGGGGCTTCACCCCTACCCCCAACTTACAACCATGCAGAAAAAAGTGGCACCCTGCAAGGTTGAAAAAGCTAGTCACACTATTGTAATCTTGCAGCACAGAGGGTTGATGTAACAACATTTCAGGTCATGTTCGGAGAGATGGAACTGAGCAGGTTGCATTACAAGACACATCACTTGTCAAATGATAGATTCCCAAAGAACAGACGTATACAGCGTGGAACTGAGTAATGAGAAAAGTGCAGCCTTCAACAATATGCTGTGTGTCAGAGTATGTTTTCTAATAACATTTTTCAACAAATTCAGTCCTTGAAGAACGGGCCTTCACAAAGTCAAGTCACAGGACTTATTGTCCATAAATTCCCCCACTTTCATGTGATCACCAAAATTTGATGCAGTTTTCTAGAACAGGCATTTGCATTTAAAATGTAGCTTTGCCTCTTCTGCTTATGCCCAGTATTATTCTTTGAAACTTTACGATCAGACTATTGTTAGGGTAGTACCTCAAACCTCCTCTTATGATTTCTCATCATGTCACTGGTTAGCACCCTTTCCCTCATGGATAAGGGAAGCATGTGAAGGCCCCAACATCTCCTTGTTTGGCCCTTCTCCTGGTTACTTATATTCAACGTATAAGAAAGGTCCCATACCATATATTAGCTAGCTATAGAAATCTTTCTATGATAAAGCTACAACACCTGTCTTCAGGAAATGGAATCTCTCAGTATTAAGCCCAACACCATCTTCCACTGTGATGTAAACTACCCAACTATAGACTGGGAAACCTACAGCCCCACTAGTGCAGGTCAGCACAGCCTAGTAAGTGCTTATGAGCCTATGTCCTTCTGGTTGTGATGGTATTGCCTGATGAATGACAGAATTCTCTGAGCAGACAAAAGCAGAAGCACAGCTATTCAGAAATCCTAATTTTTGCTTTGTTCATTTTTTTGTTTAATTTTAAAGTATATATTACTTTTCTGGAATGAAAAGTAATATAAGAAAAGTTTCTGGAATAATCTGCGGTGGTACAGCGGTAACGTTGTTGCCTCTCAGCAAGAGGTTGTCCTGTTCGATTCCTGGCTGGAGTGCCTTCTGTGTGAAGTCTGCATGTCCTCCCCGCGGTCGAGTAGCCTCCGAAAGACATGCATGAATGGGTGTGCCTTTGCTGAAGGTTGGGCATTGGGCTGGCAACTCGGCACCATAAAAATTGACTGCCAATCATTAGCGGACCGGAGTTCCGCTGTGGCGACCCCTAACCAGGAAAAGACGAAAAGACAAACATATTACTTTTCTGGAATATAATGAAATCAGGTTTAATGTATTTAGTAAAGAATGGATAGTACACCTTATGGAAGGTTGGGGTGATTTGCCCCATAGGCCTTTTATTTTTCACTATGAAGAATTCAAGTTATTTGATTAATTGCATAAATGTTATGTTGGAGACTACAGTGGCCAGAGAAGTATACACTACACTGATGTGTTGGGAAAAATTCACACAACATCCATCATTAACTCCTTTGTTTTACTTATTTACTTGGTATATGAATAGATGTGCTGGTCCAAGATAGACCGTCACTGTCAGATTTGATTGAGGACAAACAATACAGTATAAATGACAAATAGAATGCCGGTAGTAATGTCTGATATTCCAAAGCCAAAAGACAGGAAGTACAAATTCTTGAGTTAAGGAACATTATAGTAATTTATTTTAAGTTTCTACAAAACAGATACACTGTTTCAGACAGAATGAACAGAGGAGGAATGCTTAGCTTTGTTAAAGCAGAGAATAAAATATAGTTAAAAGTTTGTGATTTAGCCAAGTGTTGTAAGAATAAACTGGTGCAGTGGTACTACAGAGTACAGAAATGTAGCATGAAGTTAACTGAAATAAATGGGTAGATATTAGTCTCTCTAGAAGTATCTACATACAAATGCATTGAATAACTACAATTTTAGATGGCAGGTACAAACGATCAACTTAGTGTGCATGATGAAAGAGAAAGAGGTAGGTAAAGGGTAAACTATAGCATATGCTTTAGAAGTCATACTGAATTGCAAGGAATGCAATCAAGTTGTTGCAATGAAGGAGAAAATCTGAGGGTGCTAATGCAATCAATTATAAAGAAAATACAGTTTTTTAATCCTATTGGGGAAAGGCACTAGATGGCATACAATAGTTTGCATATACATGTAAGAGTAAAGGATTTGATCATCACCTGTGCAGGAAGCCATCTTTCTCTGGATAACATGCTATAATTCATGTTTTTGTAGAAGATAATAGTCTGTAGTACTGAATAATTATCGGACAATGATAGGGCAACAAGTGGTTGCTCATATTCCAGTTTTTCTGCTACTACTTTCCTAATTTATGGAATACCCAATCCGATTATTGCTAAGTAAAAGTTAAACAATTACAAATGCAGCTTGTTGAAATGTGTGGCTGTCACTGCTCAGTTAAATAAATTCCAATTATAATCTTCCTGTTCCTCAGTTACAATGCTAACACCCCTTTGTGCTATAACTACAGATAGGAATTTCCAACTTGAGTCATGCTCTGGCCTTACATCACTATGTTTTCCTACATCTAATTACCTTGCATACCTTCCCATCCTTCTGTTCTGCTCACCTTTTCTCTTCTCTGTCCTTTATGCCACTTTGCAGCCCTCTCCTTGTTCTCCCTTCATACTCCTCCTTTAGCACCTTCTACAGCAATACTTTGCTGCACAGTCTGGTTTCTTATTCCTATTATGGTATAAATAATTGTATACCTTTTTCTTTGAACTTTGTATCTAAAACGTATACGTTTAACCTATCTTTTCTGAAATGCTTTTTCCCCTTACCTTTCCTTTTTTCTTTAGGAACAACACAGGCCTTTCCCAACTCCTCTTGTTATTTATTGGTCTTCTGCACATGTTTCTAGTCATCACAGTTGTTTTCACTGGGTCCAGTATTTCTCTGTGTGTTAGAACCTGGGACAAGTTTTGAGAACTGGTGTGAAACCATTTCCATTTAACTTTAATTCAGTCATAATGCTTGAAATCAGCATGTTTGTGAGTCTTTAAGCAGGAATACGTCTTTCTTAAAAATTAGTCAGAGAATTGCATTTGTTTAGTGAAAACACTCCATAACTATGACTGTATTTAGAGCCTCATACTGACTGATAATATACAATAATATAAACATTCTTTGCTGCAAGATACATGTTGTACTAGGTCTGTACTTTTCCAGTAGGAGCTACAGTACCTTATTCCCACATCTCCGTAGTAACTGTTTCTTTTTAGTTTGAAATGAAAGCATTTCATGACACCAAAAGTAGTGACTGCTGTTCTGACTGATAAAAAATGCATAGTGTAAGGAAATGAGAAACCATTGCAATTCTGTTAATCTAAATTCCAAAGCATGTCTGATATGGGTAATTCTAATTTTGTAGCATGCAGGAGACATAATTTCTTAAAGAATATAAGTGGATAACATATTTGTTATCACAGTGTCAGAGAAAACTTGGGAAAATTTATTTGAGAATATTAGATGTGTGTCACATGTCAGATATAGACCTAAGGTGAATACAATGCAGAACTCTGAAGCACAAGCATATAATGTACGTGACTTGGAGAGTCAGTGCAAGCTACCTGAAGATCAGTCATTCAAATGCAGTCAGCCATAACATGCTATAGTTGTACTTTTATCCCTACCCCTTTGTTTAATTAGAAACGTGTGTTACCTGACATTCGTGGATGTGAAGTGTGGAAATAAGCTTTTATAGCAGCAGACATACATAACTCCATTCCCCTTACTACATCATCAGCCTTAAGGTCTTACTGGCTTTGTCATCACTGCTGCTTAGCAACAGCTATGCAGCAATTCAGAGGTCAGTCACCTATAATGTTATCAACAATACGATAACATGCTGATAGTGTACAGGATAAAAACAGATAATCCAGTTGTTACTTTGAGATATACATTGTAACGTTATCAGAATGTGCAATATATGAAAAACAAATGATGAAATATGACTGACCACTGTTTAAAATGTATACTGTGTGTTTTTTTATTCTTCCTGTTTTAATTGCACTGGTTACAAATTTGGAACCAAATTGCTGTAATAATGCTGCAGTAGAACTGAGTGTCACTGTACTGAAGTAGAAGATACCCAAAGTATGTTCACAGCACAGCTGATCTTTAAAATGTCCATTAGTCAGTTAGAAGACAGAAACTCCAGAAAATGGTTTCAATGATGTTGTTCTGGCTCATCTGATAAAATAATTATAGATACAAGTCTAAATGCTTTGCTGCTTAGCTGGTTGCACATTTGTCTCTGATGCTACAAGCTCAGGGATCTGAGTTGTAGCCCCACTGCTGTAAGTCAACATAAAGCCAAAAAGCCTGAAAGTTAAGAGTAGCATGAGGAGACAGCATATTCTGGGAGCTGAGATATTAGGCTATTAAATTTAATGCTCATGCCCACTGAGACTTATAAAACAATTCAGGAATAACTTGGCAGAACAGAAGACGGGTCACCATTCTGTCTTATCTGTCTGACTTCTGCAGCAAGTCCCAATGTAGTTTTGCTTCCTCATCCTGTGTCTCATCCTTTCTTCTGTGAGGCTCCCCAAGCTACCTTAATCACCTTCACTGATCTAAATTTGACCACTGTCACTGTTAACGCATTCCAAAGTCATTCTACCCTCCCTCTGATTACATATTTCCACAAGTCGCTCCTAAAGTTTCCAGTTTGTACAATGCACCTTATTTTTCTCTACTCTAGCTTTATTACTTAGTTTCCCCCTGTCTGGCTGTTTCCTGATGATCAGCCTTTTCTTTCTCCACCACTATGTATATACATAGTACAAGAAACCTGTCTTTGTTTTCTTGCTTTCTATACAATGTGCGGCTTCAGTAGCTAAATGACAGAACTCTGCACAGTGTTCCAGAATTTCCTTCACTAATGCCAAGTCTAAAGGGAAAATAACATAGACATTGACATTTCTTGACTCCACCCCATCTTACTGTGCACCCAAACATTCTGTTAGTTTTCATCATAACACTGTCATAACTGACTTCTGTAATTAAGATGGAGGGTAATAATAACTTTTTTGTCATCTATCTTCCTCAGAGCCACTTCCCCTAGCAGGTAAATTCTTCCTAGAATCCCTGACTGCTAGGCATGTCTTTGCACTTCATGTAGTAAATCACCATTTTTCACACAATGGGCTATGCAGGTCAGTAACATCTGATATACATTTGGTCAGAGAGTGATATCCACATTATAGCAAGGGCCATACAGCTAAGAGAAGTGGTAAGGTACAATGAGTGCTGAAACAGGACATACAGCTAAGAGAAGTGGTAAGGTACAATGAGTGCTGAAACAGGACATACAACTAAGAGAAGTGGTAAGATACAATGAGTGCTGGAACAGGAAATACAACTAAGAGAAGTGGTAAGGTACAATGAGTGCTGAAACAGGACATACAGCTAAGAGAAGTGGTAAGGTACAATGAGTGCTGAAACAGGACATACAGCTAAGAGAAGTGGTAAGGTACAATGAGTGCTGAAACAGGACATACAGCTAAGAGAAGTGGTAAGGTACAATGAGTGCTGAAACAGGACATACAGCTAAGAGAAGTGGTAAGGTACAATGAGTGCTGAAACAGGACATACAGCTAAGAGAAGTGGTAAGGTACAATGAGTGCTGAAACAGGACATACAGCTAAGAGAAGTGGTAAGGTACAATGAGTGCTGAAACAGGACATACAGCTAAGAGAAGTGGTAAGGTACAATGAGTGCTGAAACAGGACATACAGCTAAGAGAAGTGGTAAGGTACAATGAGTGCTGAAACAGGACATACAGCTAAGAGAAGTGGTAAGGTACAATGAGTGCTGAAACAGGACATACAGCTAAGAGAAGTGGTAAGGTACAATGAGTGCTGAAACAGGACATACAGCTAAGAGAAGTGGTAAGGTACAATGAGTGCTGAAACAGGACATACAGCTAAGAGAAGTGGTAAGGTACAATGAGTGCTGAAACAGGACATACAGCTAAGAGAAGTGGTAAGGTACAATGAGTGCTGAAACAGGACATACAGCTAAGAGAAGTGGTAAGGTACAATGAGTGCTGAAACAGGACATACAGCTAAGAGAAGTGGTAAGGTACAATGAGTGCTGAAACAGGACATACAGCTAAGAGAAGTGGTAAGGTACAATGAGTGCTGAAACAGGACATACAGCTAAGAGAAGTGGTAAGGTACAATGAGTGCTGAAACAGGACATACAGCTAAGAGAAGTGGTAAGGTACAATGAGTGCTGAAACAGGACATACAGCTAAGAGAAGTGGTAAGGTACAATGAGTGCTGAAACAGGACATACAGCTAAGAGAAGTGGTAAGGTACAATGAGTGCTGAAACAGGACATACAGCTAAGAGAAGTGGTAAGGTACAATGAGTGCTGAAACAGGACATACAGCTAAGAGAAGTGGTAAGGTACAATGAGTGCTGAAACAGGACATACAGCTAAGAGAAGTGGTAAGGTACAATGAGTGCTGAAACAGGACATACAGCTAAGAGAAGTGGTAAGGTACAATGAGTGCTGAAACAGGACATACAGCTAAGAGAAGTGGTAAGGTACAATGAGTGCTGAAACAGGACATACAGCTAAGAGAAGTGGTAAGGTACAATGAGTGCTGAAACAGGACATACAGCTAAGAGAAGTGGTAAGGTACAATGAGTGCTGAAACAGGACATACAGCTAAGAGAAGTGGTAAGGTACAATGAGTGCTGAAACAGGACATACAGCTAAGAGAAGTGGTAAGGTACAATGAGTGCTGAAACAGGACATACAGCTAAGAGAAGTGGTAAGGTACAATGAGTGCTGAAACAGGACATACAGCTAAGAGAAGTGGTAAGGTACAATGAGTGCTGAAACAGGACATACAGCTAAGAGAAGTGGTAAGGTACAATGAGTGCTGAAACAGGACATACAGCTAAGAGAAGTGGTAAGGTACAATGAGTGCTGAAACAGGACATACAGCTAAGAGAAGTGGTAAGGTACAATGAGTGCTGAAACAGGACATACAGCTAAGAGAAGTGGTAAGGTACAATGAGTGCTGAAACAGGACATACAGCTAAGAGAAGTGGTAAGGTACAATGAGTGCTGAAACAGGACATACAGCTAAGAGAAGTGGTAAGGTACAATGAGTGCTGAAACAGGACATACAGCTAAGAGAAGTGGTAAGGTACAATGAGTGCTGAAACAGGACATACAGCTAAGAGAAGTGGTAAGGTACAATGAGTGCTGAAACAGGACATACAGCTAAGAGAAGTGGTAAGGTACAATGAGTGCTGAAACAGGACATACAGCTAAGAGAAGTGGTAAGGTACAATGAGTGCTGAAACAGGACATACAGCTAAGAGAAGTGGTAAGGTACAATGAGTGCTGAAACAGGACATACAGCTAAGAGAAGTGGTAAGGTACAATGAGTGCTGAAACAGGACATACAGCTAAGAGAAGTGGTAAGGTACAATGAGTGCTGAAACAGGACATACAGCTAAGAGAAGTGGTAAGGTACAATGAGTGCTGAAACAGGACATACAGCTAAGAGAAGTGGTAAGGTACAATGAGTGCTGAAACAGGACATACAGCTAAGAGAAGTGGTAAGGTACAATGAGTGCTGAAACAGGACATACAGCTAAGAGAAGTGGTAAGGTACAATGAGTGCTGAAACAGGACATACAGCTAAGAGAAGTGGTAAGGTACAATGAGTGCTGAAACAGGACATACAGCTAAGAGAAGTGGTAAGGTACAATGAGTGCTGAAACAGGACATACAGCTAAGAGAAGTGGTAAGGTACAATGAGTGCTGAAACAGGACATACAGCTAAGAGAAGTGGTAAGGTACAATGAGTGCTGAAACAGGACATACAGCTAAGAGAAGTGGTAAGGTACAATGAGTGCTGAAACAGGACATACAGCTAAGAGAAGTGGTAAGGTACAATGAGTGCTGAAACAGGACATACAGCTAAGAGAAGTGGTAAGGTACAATGAGTGCTGAAACAGGACATACAGCTAAGAGAAGTGGTAAGGTACAATGAGTGCTGAAACAGGACATACAGCTAAGAGAAGTGGTAAGGTACAATGAGTGCTGAAACAGGACATACAGCTAAGAGAAGTGGTAAGGTACAATGAATGCTGAAACAGGACATACAGCTAAGAGAAGTGGTAAGGTACAATGAGTGCTGAAACAGGACATACAGCTAAGAGAAGTGGTAAGGTACAATGAGTGCTGAAACAGGACATACAGCTAAGAGAAGTGGTAAGGTACAATGAGTGCTGAAACAGGACATACAGCTAAGAGAAGTGGTAAGGTACAATGAGTGCTGAAACAGGACATACAGCTAAGAGAAGTGGTAAGGTACAATGAGTGCTGAAACAGGACATACAGCTAAGAGAAGTGGTAAGGTACAATGAGTGCTGAAACAGGACATACAGCTAAGAGAAGTGGTAAGGTACAATGAGTGCTGAAACAGGACATACAGCTAAGAGAAGTGGTAAGGTACAATGAGTGCTGAAACAGGACATACAGCTAAGAGAAGTGGTAAGGTACAATGAGTGCTGAAACAGGACATACAGCTAAGAGAAGTGGTAAGGTACAATGAGTGCTGAAACAGGACATACAGCTAAGAGAAGTGGTAAGGTACAATGAGTGCTGAAACAGGACATACAGCTAAGAGAAGTGGTAAGGTACAATGAGTGCTGAAACAGGACATACAGCTAAGAGAAGTGGTAAGGTACAATGAGTGCTGAAACAGGACATACAGCTAAGAGAAGTGGTAAGGTACAATGAGTGCTGAAACAGGACATACAGCTAAGAGAAGTGGTAAGGTACAATGAGTGCTGAAACAGGACATACAGCTAAGAGAAGTGGTAAGGTACAATGAGTGCTGAAACAGGACATACAGCTAAGAGAAGTGGTAAGGTACAATGAATGCTGAAACAGGACATACAGCTAAGAGAAGTGGTAAGGTACAATGAATGCTGAAACAGGACATACAGCTAAGAGAAGTGGTAAGGTACAATGAGTGCTGAAACAGGACATACAGCTAAGAGAAGTGGTAAGGTACAATGAGTGCTGAAACAGGACATACAGCTAAGAGAAGTGGTAAGGTACAATGAGTGCTGAAACAGGACATACAGCTAAGAGAAGTGGTAAGGTACAATGAGTGCTGAAACAGGACATACAGCTAAGAGAAGTGGTAAGGTACAATGAGTGCTGAAACAGGACATACAGCTAAGAGAAGTGGTAAGGTACAATGAGTGCTGAAACAGGACATACAGCTAAGAGAAGTGGTAAGGTACAATGAATGCTGAAACAGGACATACAGCTAAGAGAAGTGGTAAGGTACAATGAGTGCTGAAACAGGACATACAGCTAAGAGAAGTGGTAAGGTACAATGAGTGCTGAAACAGGACATACAGCTAAGAGAAGTGGTAAGGTACAATGAGTGCTGAAACAGGACATACAGCTAAGAGAAGTGGTAAGGTACAATGAGTGCTGAAACAGGACATACAGCTAAGAGAAGTGGTAAGGTACAATGAGTGCTGAAACAGGACATACAGCTAAGAGAAGTGGTAAGGTACAATGAGTGCTGAAACAGGACATACAGCTAAGAGAAGTGGTAAGGTACAATGAGTGCTGAAACAGGACATACAGCTAAGAGAAGTGGTAAGGTACAATGAGTGCTGAAACAGGACATACAGCTAAGAGAAGTGGTAAGGTACAATGAGTGCTGAAACAGGACATACAGCTAAGAGAAGTGGTAAGGTACAATGAGTGCTGAAACAGGACATACAGCTAAGAGAAGTGGTAAGGTACAATGAGTGCTGAAACAGGACATACAGCTAAGAGAAGTGGTAAGGTACAATGAGTGCTGAAACAGGACATACAGCTAAGAGAAGTGGTAAGGTACAATGAGTGCTGAAACAGGACATACAGCTAAGAGAAGTGGTAAGGTACAATGAGTGCTGAAACAGGACATACAGCTAAGAGAAGTGGTAAGGTACAATGAGTGCTGAAACAGGACATACAGCTAAGAGAAGTGGTAAGGTACAATGAGTGCTGAAACAGGACATACAGCTAAGAGAAGTGGTAAGGTACAATGAGTGCTGAAACAGGACATACAGCTAAGAGAAGTGGTAAGGTACAATGAGTGCTGAAACAGGACATACAGCTAAGAGAAGTGGTAAGGTACAATGAGTGCTGAAACAGGACATACAGCTAAGAGAAGTGGTAAGGTACAATGAGTGCTGAAACAGGACATACAGCTAAGAGAAGTGGTAAGGTACAATGAGTGCTGAAACAGGACATACAGCTAAGAGAAGTGGTAAGGTACAATGAGTGCTGAAACAGGACATACAGCTAAGAGAAGTGGTAAGGTACAATGAGTGCTGAAACAGGACATACAGCTAAGAGAAGTGGTAAGGTACAATGAGTGCTGAAACAGGACATACAGCTAAGAGAAGTGGTAAGGTACAATGAGTGCTGAAACAGGACATACAGCTAAGAGAAGTGGTAAGGTACAATGAGTGCTGAAACAGGACATACAGCTAAGAGAAGTGGTAAGGTACAATGAGTGCTGAAACAGGACATACAGCTAAGAGAAGTGGTAAGGTACAATGAGTGCTGAAACAGGACATACAGCTAAGAGAAGTGGTAAGGTACAATGAGTGCTGAAACAGGACATACAGCTAAGAGAAGTGGTAAGGTACAATGAGTGCTGAAACAGGACATACAGCTAAGAGAAGTGGTAAGGTACAATGAGTGCTGAAACAGGACATACAGCTAAGAGAAGTGGTAAGGTACAATGAGTGCTGAAACAGGACATACAGCTAAGAGAAGTGGTAAGGTACAATGAGTGCTGAAACAGGACATACAGCTAAGAGAAGTGGTAAGGTACAATGAGTGCTGAAACAGGACATACAGCTAAGAGAAGTGGTAAGGTACAATGAGTGCTGAAACAGGACATACAGCTAAGAGAAGTGGTAAGGTACAATGAGTGCTGAAACAGGACATACAGCTAAGAGAAGTGGTAAGGTACAATGAGTGCTGAAACAGGACATACAGCTAAGAGAAGTGGTAAGGTACAATGAGTGCTGAAACAGGACATACAGCTAAGAGAAGTGGTAAGGTACAATGAGTGCTGAAACAGGACATACAGCTAAGAGAAGTGGTAAGGTACAATGAGTGCTGAAACAGGACATACAGCTAAGAGAAGTGGTAAGGTACAATGAGTGCTGAAACAGGACATACAGCTAAGAGAAGTGGTAAGGTACAATGAATGCTGAAACAGGACATACAGCTAAGAGAAGTGGTAAGGTACAATGAGTGCTGAAACAGGACATACAGCTAAGAGAAGTGGTAAGGTACAATGAGTGCTGAAACAGGACATACAGCTAAGAGAAGTGGTAAGGTACAATGAGTGCTGAAACAGGACATACAGCTAAGAGAAGTGGTAAGGTACAATGAGTGCTGAAACAGGACATACAGCTAAGAGAAGTGGTAAGGTACAATGAGTGCTGAAACAGGACATACAGCTAAGAGAAGTGGTAAGGTACAATGAGTGCTGAAACAGGACATACAGCTAAGAGAAGTGGTAAGGTACAATGAATGCTGAAACAGGACATACAGCTAAGAGAAGTGGTAAGGTACAATGAGTGCTGAAACAGGACATACAGCTAAGAGAAGTGGTAAGGTACAATGAGTGCTGAAACAGGACATACAGCTAAGAGAAGTGGTAAGGTACAATGAGTGCTGAAACAGGACATACAGCTAAGAGAAGTGGTAAGGTACAATGAGTGCTGAAACAGGACATACAGCTAAGAGAAGTGGTAAGGTACAATGAGTGCTGAAACAGGACATACAGCTAAGAGAAGTGGTAAGGTACAATGAGTGCTGAAACAGGACATACAGCTAAGAGAAGTGGTAAGGTACAATGAGTGCTGAAACAGGACATACAGCTAAGAGAAGTGGTAAGGTACAATGAGTGCTGAAACAGGACATACAGCTAAGAGAAGTGGTAAGGTACAATGAGTGCTGAAACAGGACATACAGCTAAGAGAAGTGGTAAGGTACAATGAGTGCTGAAACAGGACATACAGCTAAGAGAAGTGGTAAGGTACAATGAGTGCTGAAACAGGACATACAGCTAAGAGAAGTGGTAAGGTACAATGAGTGCTGAAACAGGACATACAGCTAAGAGAAGTGGTAAGGTACAATGAGTGCTGAAACAGGACATACAGCTAAGAGAAGTGGTAAGGTACAATGAGTGCTGAAACAGGACATACAGCTAAGAGAAGTGGTAAGGTACAATGAGTGCTGAAACAGGACATACAGCTAAGAGAAGTGGTAAGGTACAATGAGTGCTGAAACAGGACATACAGCTAAGAGAAGTGGTAAGGTACAATGAGTGCTGAAACAGGACATACAGCTAAGAGAAGTGGTAAGGTACAATGAGTGCTGAAACAGGACATACAGCTAAGAGAAGTGGTAAGGTACAATGAGTGCTGAAACAGGACATACAGCTAAGAGAAGTGGTAAGGTACAATGAGTGCTGAAACAGGACATACAGCTAAGAGAAGTGGTAAGGTACAATGAGTGCTGAAACAGGACATACAGCTAAGAGAAGTGGTAAGGTACAATGAGTGCTGAAACAGGACATACAGCTAAGAGAAGTGGTAAGGTACAATGAGTGCTGAAACAGGACATACAGCTAAGAGAAGTGGTAAGGTACAATGAGTGCTGAAACAGGACATACAGCTAAGAGAAGTGGTAAGGTACAATGAGTGCTGAAACAGGACATACAGCTAAGAGAAGTGGTAAGGTACAATGAGTGCTGAAACAGGACATACAGCTAAGAGAAGTGGTAAGGTACAATGAGTGCTGAAACAGGACATACAGCTAAGAGAAGTGGTAAGGTACAATGAGTGCTGAAACAGGACATACAGCTAAGAGAAGTGGTAAGGTACAATGAGTGCTGAAACAGGACATACAGCTAAGAGAAGTGGTAAGGTACAATGAGTGCTGAAACAGGACATACAGCTAAGAGAAGTGGTAAGGTACAATGAGTGCTGAAACAGGACATACAGCTAAGAGAAGTGGTAAGGTACAATGAGTGCTGAAACAGGACATACAGCTAAGAGAAGTGGTAAGGTACAATGAGTGCTGAAACAGGACATACAGCTAAGAGAAGTGGTAAGGTACAATGAGTGCTGAAACAGGACATACAGCTAAGAGAAGTGGTAAGGTACAATGAGTGCTGAAACAGGACATACAGCTAAGAGAAGTGGTAAGGTACAATGAGTGCTGAAACAGGACATACAGCTAAGAGAAGTGGTAAGGTACAATGAGTGCTGAAACAGGACATACAGCTAAGAGAAGTGGTAAGGTACAATGAGTGCTGAAACAGGACATACAGCTAAGAGAAGTGGTAAGGTACAATGAGTGCTGAAACAGGACATACAGCTAAGAGAAGTGGTAAGGTACAATGAGTGCTGAAACAGGACATACAGCTAAGAGAAGTGGTAAGGTACAATGAGTGCTGAAACAGGACATACAGCTAAGAGAAGTGGTAAGGTACAATGAGTGCTGAAACAGGACATACAGCTAAGAGAAGTGGTAAGGTACAATGAATGCTGAAACAGGACATACAGCTAAGAGAAGTGGTAAGGTACAATGAGTGCTGAAACAGGACATACAGCTAAGAGAAGTGGTAAGGTACAATGAGTGCTGAAACAGGACATACAGCTAAGAGAAGTGGTAAGGTACAATGAGTGCTGAAACAGGACATACAGCTAAGAGAAGTGGTAAGGTACAATGAGTGCTGAAACAGGACATACAGCTAAGAGAAGTGGTAAGGTACAATGAGTGCTGAAACAGGACATACAGCTAAGAGAAGTGGTAAGGTACAATGAGTGCTGAAACAGGACATACAGCTAAGAGAAGTGGTAAGGTACAATGAGTGCTGAAACAGGACATACAGCTAAGAGAAGTGGTAAGGTACAATGAGTGCTGAAACAGGACATACAGCTAAGAGAAGTGGTAAGGTACAATGAGTGCTGAAACAGGACATACAGCTAAGAGAAGTGGTAAGGTACAATGAGTGCTGAAACAGGACATACAGCTAAGAGAAGTGGTAAGGTACAATGAGTGCTGAAACAGGACATACAGCTAAGAGAAGTGGTAAGGTACAATGAGTGCTGAAACAGGACATACAGCTAAGAGAAGTGGTAAGGTACAATGAGTGCTGAAACAGGACATACAGCTAAGAGAAGTGGTAAGGTACAATGAATGCTGAAACAGGACATACAGCTAAGAGAAGTGGTAAGGTACAATGAGTGCTGAAACAGGACATACAGCTAAGAGAAGTGGTAAGGTACAATGAGTGCTGAAACAGGACATACAGCTAAGAGAAGTGGTAAGGTACAATGAGTGCTGAAACAGGACATACAGCTAAGAGAAGTGGTAAGGTACAATGAGTGCTGAAACAGGACATACAGCTAAGAGAAGTGGTAAGGTACAATGAGTGCTGAAACAGGACATACAGCTAAGAGAAGTGGTAAGGTACAATGAGTGCTGAAACAGGACATACAGCTAAGAGAAGTGGTAAGGTACAATGAGTGCTGAAACAGGACATACAGCTAAGAGAAGTGGTAAGGTACAATGAGTGCTGAAACAGGACATACAGCTAAGAGAAGTGGTAAGGTACAATGAATGCTGAAACAGGACATACAGCTAAGAGAAGTGGTAAGGTACAATGAGTGCTGAAACAGGACATACAGCTAAGAGAAGTGGTAAGGTACAATGAGTGCTGAAACAGGACATACAGCTAAGAGAAGTGGTAAGGTACAATGAGTGCTGAAACAGGACATACAGCTAAGAGAAGTGGTAAGGTACAATGAGTGCTGAAACAGGACATACAGCTAAGAGAAGTGGTAAGGTACAATGAGTGCTGAAACAGGACATACAGCTAAGAGAAGTGGTAAGGTACAATGAGTGCTGAAACAGGACATACAGCTAAGAGAAGTGGTAAGGTACAATGAGTGCTGAAACAGGACATACAGCTAAGAGAAGTGGTAAGGTACAATGAGTGCTGAAACAGGACATACAGCTAAGAGAAGTGGTAAGGTACAATGAGTGCTGAAACAGGACATACAGCTAAGAGAAGTGGTAAGGTACAATGAGTGCTGAAACAGGACATACAGCTAAGAGAAGTGGTAAGGTACAATGAATGCTGAAACAGGACATACAGCTAAGAGAAGTGGTAAGGTACAATGAGTGCTGAAACAGGACATACAGCTAAGAGAAGTGGTAAGGTACAATGAGTGCTGAAACAGGACATACAGCTAAGAGAAGTGGTAAGGTACAATGAGTGCTGAAACAGGACATACAGCTAAGAGAAGTGGTAAGGTACAATGAGTGCTGAAACAGGACATACAGCTAAGAGAAGTGGTAAGGTACAATGAGTGCTGAAACAGGACATACAGCTAAGAGAAGTGGTAAGGTACAATGAATGCTGAAACAGGACATACAGCTAAGAGAAGTGGTAAGGTACAATGAGTGCTGAAACAGGACATACAGCTAAGAGAAGTGGTAAGGTACAATGAGTGCTGAAACAGGACATACAGCTAAGAGAAGTGGTAAGGTACAATGAGTGCTGAAACAGGACATACAGCTAAGAGAAGTGGTAAGGTACAATGAGTGCTGAAACAGGACATACAGCTAAGAGAAGTGGTAAGGTACAATGAGTGCTGAAACAGGACATACAGCTAAGAGAAGTGGTAAGGTACAATGAATGCTGAAACAGGACATACAGCTAAGAGAAGTGGTAAGGTACAATGAGTGCTGAAACAGGACATACAGCTAAGAGAAGTGGTAAGGTACAATGAGTGCTGAAACAGGACATACAGCTAAGAGAAGTGGTAAGGTACAATGAGTGCTGAAACAGGACATACAGCTAAGAGAAGTGGTAAGGTACAATGAGTGCTGAAACAGGACATACAGCTAAGAGAAGTGGTAAGGTACAATGAGTGCTGAAACAGGACATACAGCTAAGAGAAGTGGTAAGGTACAATGAGTGCTGAAACAGGACATACAGCTAAGAGAAGTGGTAAGGTACAATGAGTGCTGAAACAGGACATACAGCTAAGAGAAGTGGTAAGGTACAATGAGTGCTGAAACAGGACATACAGCTAAGAGAAGTGGTAAGGTACAATGAGTGCTGAAACAGGACATACAGCTAAGAGAAGTGGTAAGGTACAATGAGTGCTGAAACAGGACATACAGCTAAGAGAAGTGGTAAGGTACAATGAATGCTGAAACAGGACATACAGCTAAGAGAAGTGGTAAGGTACAATGAGTGCTGAAACAGGACATACAGCTAAGAGAAGTGGTAAGGTACAATGAATGCTGAAACAGGACATACAGCTAAGAGAAGTGGTAAGGTACAATGAGTGCTGAAACAGGACATACAGCTAAGAGAAGTGGTAAGGTACAATGAATGCTGAAACAGGGCATACAGCTAAGAGAAGTGGTAAGGTACAATGAATGCTGAAACAGGACATACAGCTAAGAGAAGTGGTAAGGTACAATGAGTGCTGAAACAGGGCATACAGCTAAGAGAAGTGGTAAGGTACAATGAGTGCTGAAATAGGACATACAGCTAAGAGAAGTGGTAAGGTACAATGAGTGCTGAAACAGGACATACAGCTAAGAGAAGTGGTAAGGTACAATGAGTGCTGAAACAGGACATGCAGCTAAGAGAAGTGGTAAGGTACAATGAATGCTGAAACAGGAATGTGTGCTCTTTCCCCAGGGGAAACATTCCTGATGTTCAGAGTTGGGGGGGGGGGTGGCTCATAGGTTCTCCACTGTACTTTAAATAGGATTTTGTTGGAGAGAGAGAATATTAGATGATCAGGGAACACTAAGCTACTGGTGTACAAACCCAAGTGTAGATATATTCACACAAGGACATGATGAATATAGATAACCCCCATTAGTAACAGGAATGGCAGATGGGAGCAGTAGTACATGCCAGACTGCATGCTGCATTACCCACCAGTGGACCTCACATCTTGGGATTTGTACTGAATACTCTACATTAAGGCAGAATCTGCCTGTGTCCCTGGATACTCCATCTTGTGTATAGCTGCAACCTCCTCGATGCAGCACAATCAGATTTTCTCCATTTGTGAGACAAAACACTTCCTCTGGCATCAGAACGTACTGGCACATTCTAAATGGTTATCTGTTGTTTGATGGGGTATTCTGACTATCATCAGCAAGGGATGCCCTGTGTGCTCATGATACCCAAGAGCATATTCCTGTTATCTGAGTTGATCCTGTTTATAGAGTATGTAAGAAGGATGTAATGGAGATGCCAGACCTATAGCTGTGTCTTTATTTGTTATCAGTATATGACTGTTAATGCTGTGCATGTCATTAAACCATAGTGGTAACATAGGTCATCTGCTTAAGTCCATTGATTTGCAGAAGTATAGAAGGACTCCACATACCTGAATGTTTGCGGGCTACCAGTCCCAATGGTATGCAGAAATAGATACTACTCAGAAGGCAGTCACACATGTTTTAGCATGAAGCTCTCTATCTGTTTTAGTATGAACCCCACAGAGCCCATGTTTTCAAATAAAGCATATAGGTTCATAGGTAGGTACTAGGCTATCTGCCCAAAGGCATTTATAAGCCTAGACAGAATGTGCTGGCTTTCACTGCCCCCTTAGATTAGTTCCCTGTGTCTCTGTCCAGCAGAGCCACTGAAGTGATCCCCGGGGTAAAATTTCTGTTTCCCATCCACTCGTCAATATTTCTCTTGAAGAGTGCTAGCAAGGAGCTCTGCCTAATGTAGATTGGAATCTTTTTCCAAAGCATGGGAAGTCTCTGGGACAGGAATCTATCCCTCCAGCACGTCCTATTTATTGTTATGGTGATGTTTAGATCCCTAGAGCGTGTGGCTCGAGGGGATAAGGTTTTCTTTAGGTGGAACATGTCCATCAATTCTGGGTTGGACATGGCCTTGTAAGTCAGGCAGAGATCACCTCTGAGCAGGCAGTATGCAAGCGATTTACAGCTGGAGTTTCTTCAGTCGAGCTGCATAGGGCATCTGTTTGAGGCCAGTGATCCTCTTGGTGAGGTACTTTTGTGGTCTTTCCAGCTGTTGCAGGTGTCTTGTACGGTACATCCCAAATGGGGCATTGTACTCTATGATGGGAGTGATGAGTAGAGGGGCACAATGACCTCTTTTGATCTGGATGCAAACCCTTTTGTGATTTAGGTGGGCCACATAGAAGGATTTTCTAACCACTTTGGCAATGTGATTATCAAAGGAGAGATTACTATCTACTTGGGTCTCCAGTTCCCTTATTGCATTTTCCGTATTTAGGGGACTACCACCTATGTGGTAGTTTGTAGGTACTTTGTTATTTCCAAAGGGATTAACTATGCACTTTTTGGCATTTAGCTTGAGGCCATGATTTTAACACCATATATTCATCTCAGTGAGACCCTTTTGGAGGATGTCTGTGTCAGCCAGTGAGTCAATTATAGCTCCTAGTTTGCAGTTGTCTGCGAACATTGTCAGCCATAGTCCTCCTGTACTTGTCAGTAACTCTGAGAAGTATATGCTGAACAGGAGGGGTCCTAGGACTGAGCCCTGGGGAATGCTACTTGTAACCGGTTTAGAGTCAGACCTAGCTCCCGCAACTCTCACCATGTGGGTTTTGTCCGTGAGCCAATTGGCAACCCATCTTGTGACATAGGGGTTTATGTTCAGGCCTGTGAGCTTGTCTATGATACCAGAATGGGGAATGGTGTTGAAGGCCTTTCAGAGGTCTAGATAGGCTGTGTGTACCACCTTTCCCTAATCTATAGCCTTGGTAACTGTCTCAAAGAAGTCCACCAGGTTTAGGAGGCATGATCTGCCCTTAACAAAGCCAAACTGGGTAGGGTCCAGTGTTTGGAGGTTCCCAATGTCTCTGTTAATGAGTTCCATGATGATGCACTCCATATCCTTGTAGACCAAGCTAGTCAGGCTTATAGGGTGATAGTTCCCAGGGTCAGTTGTGGCTCCACCTTTGTGGAGCAGAATAACCGTTGCTGTGCACCACTCTATGGGTATGTAGTCTGTGGAGAGGCTGAGTTTGAACAGTGTGTTTAGGTGAGGGGTTAGTTCGTCTTTGAGCTCGTGGTAGGATGCAGCGTGGGACACCGTCCGGCCCCATTGATGCTGTGTTTTTGGCTTTGGAGAGGGCTATTTTAATCTGAGTGTCTGTGATTTCAGGGCCTCTACATTCTTCTGGTATGGTTATGAGCCCTTTTGGGGGTGGGGGGGGTGAAGTCTGCACTGAACCTGTCTGCCAGGATGTTGGCAATAGTGGTTGGTTCAGTGTATTTTATGCCATCCTGCACTAACTCCGAGCAGATCTGAGCATTGCCACTTAGATTCCTGACATAGCTAAAGAATGCCTTGTGGTTATCTTTGGAGTCCTTGGCAAGTTTTCTTTCAAAGCTCGCCTTGGACGATTTTATGAGGGATTGTAGTTTCTTGCTGATACTGATCAGGGATGTCTTCCCTTCTTGGGATTTTACTCTTTTCTGTACTAGTTTCCTCCCCCTATTCCATAGCTTGTTTATGGCAGGGGTCCACCAGACTGATTTCCTTGTCTTGGAAAAGTGAGTCTTGGTTTTGCTTGGGATAGTATGATCCATGCATTCATGTAGGTGCCCATAGAATACATTAGTAAAGGATTTTGCAGCTTGGACAGCGTTATCCTTTAGCATGGGGGCTTTGAAACTTTCCGCCTCCATCTTAAGTAATGTGAAGTTTGCTTTTGAAAAGTTTTTCATGGTGGTTTCCTTGTCCGGGAGTGAGGGCGGAATGTGGATATCCAAAGTGATTTGTTTATGGTCAAATCTAACCAGCGAGGGGTTGACCTCTGGTGTGGAACACCAGTCGCCCATGCTGGTGATGACCAGGTCGAATATGTTGTCACCTCTGGTGGGAGTGTTTACCAGTTGTTCCAGGGTGTTTGAGTTTATAAATTCTAGGAAATTTTGGGCAAGGGAGTTAGTACTTGAGTAGTTCTCCAAGTTAATGTTTGGGCAGTTGAAATCACCCAATATTAGGGTGTTTGGTAGGACTTTTATGTTACACAGTGTTTCCAGAAATGTGGAATGGGGGTCCTGGGACATGGTGGGTGATCTGTAGCAAGCTACAATTTGAATTGCAGTTTTGCCCATTAGTTGCACATGGATAATCTCTGAAGCATTGAGCTGTGCCACTAACCTGGAGGTTTGGGTATCTTTGATGAATATGGATACTCCCCTGCCTTTTGTGTTTCGGTCCGGGTTCTGTGGCCAAAATGTATGGTATGAGTTGTTGTCTGGTAGTGCTGGGGTGCTCTCTGGAGCCTTAAACCAGGTTTCTGTTACTGCACATATATCGATTTTCTCCATACTGAGGAGTGCCTCGAGTGCATGCATTTTGAGGTTTAGACTTCTGGCATTGAGTAGTATTACCCTCAGATTTTTGTTAGTTCTGCTATTTACGGCAGTGAGTTTGTCTTTTGAGCCTTGCCTAAAAAAGGCACTATGGGGGTGGCAAGAGCCTTGGCCAGTATTCGAAAGCCTAAGGGTGACAGATGCAAGCCATCTCTAGTGAAGCATGACTCTTGTTAAGCATGTCATCCCAGGCAGGCAGATACTGGATCCCCTTTGAATGACACCAGAAACTTAGCCAATTGTTGAAATTGAGAATGTTTTCTTTATACCGTGGTATCATTGTTGGTGAGGGCAGGATGCTACTCAGGGTCAGGGTCATACCAGCCTGGGCTATGTGATCAGAGAGCTCTTCCATGTCTCTTTTCATGTAGTCCAGGGAGGTATGGCTCAGGTCATTCACACCAACATGGACAATGACAGAGTCATATTCGTACTTGTTCTGGAGTGACCTGAGTGCTTGTGTTATGTGGCAGATCCTGGCACCTGACAGGCAGCTAACAGTAACCCTCTCCTTATTCAGCCTAGTGAGTGGGACATCAGTGTGCCTGAAGTTACAGTCACCTATTACTAGTATGTTGGGTATGTTATTTTGCCTTGAGGGCTGTGATTGCATGGTAAACTGGTTTTGTGAAGTATGTGTTTCATGGTTTGTGTTGGGGGGTGGAGGTTGCTTGGATGTCTGCTTGGAGGGCTCTGTTGCTTTTGCAGATTTTTATTTAGAGCCTCCAAGAATGTTTTCGTGTGTTTTTACCGGTGCTGGTTTAATGGGTCTATGTGAGACTGGTGGTGTGATGCCAGTATTTCCCTTCTCCTCTTGATTGTCTGATCCAGTCTTGGGTTGAGAGAGCTTAGTCTCCAGTTTGGCTGTATAACTGCATCTCTCACAAGTATTAGTGTTTGGTGGTAGGAGGAGAGGGTTGTCTGTGTATATGTAGGTTTATTATTGAAATGTTGAATGGCACTACATCGACTGTACTATAGTCGAACACGGAAGTTTGAAAATAGTAATGTCAACGACAAAAAAACAATCTAGGACTGTGTTTTAACATGGGTCGAGGTAGGGGAGATGTTTGTAGTTCTGAATAATACTGAACACCTACCTCGACCCATGTTAAAACCATTCCTAGATTGTTTTTTTGTCATCGACATTGCTATTTTTGAACTTCCGTGTTTGACTATAGTACAGTCGATGTAGTGCCATTCGACATTTCAATAGTAAACCGTATGTGTAACTGTTTTAGGGATACTGGTTAATGCTCCTATGCAATGGCATCTTACTATGTCGCTCTTTTCACTACATGCTAATATTTCACCTGCCAAATTGTTTGGTACAGTGTAATGATCTAACTGCAGATGTTCTACATTCTTATACTTATTTAATCTAAGCTTCATTGGCTTCTGATGATAATTCACATTACCTTGATAGTTGAAAAGCCTCTTGTGATTTCATTGTGTTTTTCTTGCCTTGTTCATTTGACTGAATCATAATTTAACTTTTCAGGATAACTGAGGAATATATGTCTGTTCCACTGTTCATCACTATATTGTGAGATATTCTTGTTTCTTCTGTTAAGTCTTAGTTATGCATTCATATTGCCATGATATAATGGTTCTTTAATACACTGTAATAATTTCCTGAACTGATTCAAAGTATTGATGATCTTGACTGTGCTGCTACCTATTTGGTAACCATCTGAAATGGAGGGACATGCTACAGCGAGTCCCAAAAATGGATATTTAACAGCAGAAAAGAACATATACTAAGTCCAAGATGGCCAATTCTTTGAATATTCCCTTTTCTCCAAGGTATGGTGATCTTGGAGTTGGTGATATATTTAAGTTACGGGGTGTGGGGAATTGCCCCCCTGCAAAAAAGAAGTTTAAAGGAAACAAGCGATCTTTGAGATTCACTCTTCTGCTATATTTGGTTACTTTTTTGAGCTTGAAGGCATTCCACATTTCAAGTGCTGACATTTCAACAGGGAGCCTATATATTTTTATTGTTATGTAACGTTTTAGATAGTCATTTTATTCTTAGGTATAAAAAAACTGTTAGGCATTGTATTTTAGCCTTTTAATTTTAGTTTTTAGTTGCATTTATTTATTTGTTTTTGCTATTGCATCATTTCAGTTTGTGTAATTGTTCCATTTTTTTGTTATTGTATCTAATTAATATTTGGAATTCTTCCATGCTCTACTGACCTGGGATATGACCGAAAAGGTTCCCGTATCAGTTTCACTTACCTGATTAAAAGTGCTAAGTAAATCCAGATCTATTTGTGTATAACATTTTTTCTTTATTAGTGACAAAGTCAATCACCAATATTTAAGTATAAGTTTGTAGTTTTTAGGTTAAAGACCACAAATTTCCATACTAGCTACTTTCTATATGTTCATTTCTCATTTTCAGAACATCTTACATGTTTGTTTCATAGAGGTTGATCTCCTGATGATTTACAATGTAACGAGACTCACATTTTCTAAATAGATGGCCTACATTTGCACTTACGACATTGTGTCTTTTTTCCGTTTTCCTTTTGTTTTACAATGTCACTGTCTAAAGCTAGTTTTATATCATATTTTATCAGTTTTTAGTGTATAAACTGTCTGCCTTGATATCTCTCACCAGTTTAATGAACATGCATTCAAATGTTAGTGTTTCCCTGATTTATATTTGGAATTGTCACTGTGGAAGTGATACCCCGACCCCATGTGCAAAATGGGATAAAGGAGTTGAGGATGGATGGATGTTTGGAATTCTGCTGCTGACTAGCTTTTACTGACTTGATTTCAGTTATATTAATTAGAAGGTTATTTATTTTTAAATTTAGAAGTTGAATTTAAATACATTTTTACATCCATTTAGATTGGATCTCTTCTAATACAGTTAGGCTTGATCTTTATGGTTGAATTTTCCTTTTACCATTCTGCTTAGGGTTATAATGCAGCCCTTTTTCATATAACAGTCCCAGTCCGGGCAGCTGTATCCACAAATTAAAATGAATGAACACACAAATAAACAGTCAGACAAGCATTTGTATATGCACATTGTTGACTTGTTTTAATAACTGATTGCAGCGATATTTGAAGAAGAGGAGGGGAGGTAGTAAATTATTTACAGCACAGAGCCAGTGAGGTATTTGAAAAAAAATAGTTTGTTGTACAAATGACAGTATTAATATCATTCTTCAAAAGTCAACTCAGTACTTCAATGTGACAGTTATTTTGTTTCATTTGCATTTTGCAGGGCTAAATGTCTGAATCCACTGCAAATACAAAACTGAATCTCTCAAAAGAAACTAAAACAGAAAGAAGTAGTTAACGTGTAAATCAAAATGAGTAACATTAAATAAGGAAAATAAACTACACAGAGCTCTAACAATGTATATACACATTAAAACAAAATAGATACAACCAAAATAATTCCTGTACTTGCAACTGTGTTACAGTAATATGCGTCACATTAGATTACATGCAGACTTAATTCTATAACAAAAATAGCACTATTTAAAATACAAGAAAAGCTATGTGAAAATGAACCAATGTCACAGCCTCATAATTCAGTAAAAACTGCTTTTATATTTTATATGCAGTTTTCCAATTTGTGGATTTCTTTTCACAGTCCTATGAATGATAAGACATTGTAGATTTATGTTTCTTGAAACATATTTTTGAAGATATTTGTTTTTCCCCAAAATTAAATATTATATTGCTTTATCACTTGGATTGGCACTGCTACTGGATCCCAGATGTTTATACTATTCATCAAATAGTTACTGCTATCATAACAAATGTTTACTCACACTGCACATAAATTATTTTGACTTGCAATGCTTTTGCTCTTGACCACTGAATGTTTACTAGGAAGAGGAATCTCTGCACACAACAACTTTAACATGTTCATCTTCTGCACAAAGGTTTATGGTCTTAGTCATCTGGTAACTGGGTGAGCAAACAGATCCTGTACACACTTCTGAACCACAACCAAGGCAGCAAGAACAAAGGCAATGGTTATATGCACAGGGAGTTTAGAGTAGCCAAACAGCATGGATTTGGAGGGTGGAATAAAACCTGAAGATGAAAAACACATAGATAGTAGAGAGAGATCATGAAGACACCTCAGATCATGAAATTGTGAACATAGACCAATACACTTTAAAGGATGAGCACTGAACACAGATTCAGGAGATGGGGATAGTGGCCCTGGACGACACGCACTAAAAGTAAATTTTGGAGGTTATAGGAGAGTGATGGCGGACAACAGCCATAAAACATGAATTTGGGAATTTAGGAAGTATGGAGCAGTCATTCGATTCTCAGCTGGAGCGCCTTCTGTGTGGAGTCTGCATGTCCTCCCCATGGTGGAATGACGTTAAAAACATGCAGGTAGGTGCGAGCATGAATGGGCATGCCTTCGTTGAAGGTTGGGCATTGGGCTGGCAACTCGGCGCCATAAATATCCACTGCCAATCAGGAGCAGACCTGAGTTCCACTGTGGTGACCCCTAATCGGGAAAAGCCAAAAGTCTTTTAGGAAGTATGGAGCAGGTGAACCTGGATAATGAATAATGAGCATTAATTCAGGTGGGAGAAGCTAACCCTGAACAATAAATAATGAAGAAGAATTATAGAGGTGGAAAGGCAGTAAGTAATTCCAGACAATAAACACTGCAAATGAATTTGTGAAGTTGAGGGGAAACCGTGGTAGTGAAGCTGTTTAAGGTATGAGGACTCCTATTGCAGATTTGCTGGATATTAAATTTAGTAAAACTGTGGAAATGTTAAACAATTTAAACACAGACTCATACATTTGTCATTTTATAGTATTTTGGAGAAACCTTTCAGAATGCTCATTTTATAGGTTTGTGTCATACAGCCTGAAGTGCCACTGTGTAATTCCGTCTTTAGTGATGTACAGAAATCTTGATGGTGAAGGCAGAGCAATTGAGGAAGCTAGAGGTGATGGAAATGAAGTGCCTGAAATGGGTAATAGGTTGCAGACTGTGGGAAAGATGAAATCATAACATCAAAGCAGAAGCCAAAATAGCTCCAGTTGCAAAAAAGGTCAAAGGAACAGACTATAGTGGTTCAAGCACATGTGCAGAAAAGCAGAAGACAATTTGGTGAAGATGATTTGGGAGAGACATGAAGAAGGCAAGAGGAAATGAGGATGTCCATCAAACAGATGGATGGATTATGTGAGTGAAGACTTGCAACAGTCAGGCATAACAGTTGAATTTGGTAGGAGAGTGGGACTGAATCAGAAGAGATAGTGACACTTGATATGACCCTTGACTCCATGTAGAACATGGAAAAAAGTGGATTGAGGATGCTGATGACATGTAAAATTATGTTTCCTGTCCAAAATCACCATATGCGAAAAATATACATTTACAGTGGATTTTTTTTTTTTTTTTATGATCTTAGGGTCACACAGATGGCACTTTGCAAATTTGATATAAAGGTTTTGAACAATAAGTGACCCCTATTTTTTTTGATCAACACTATATATGTATATATATATATATATATATATATATATATATATACATATATATATATATATATATATATATGTATATATATATATATATATGTATATGGGTCTAGGCCACATGTTCGACTAGCATATGTCCGAATCACAAAACATAGAACACACATACACAAAAGCACTTAACATTGAAAAGCGCTTCCGTGTATGTGTAGTAAAAAAAAAATCTATGTTTCTTCAGCTGCAACCCCCACATCCCCCTACTTTAATATTCTCACTCTGAGATTGCACTACAGTGGGGAAAAGGGAAGTTTCCCTTACCCGCACTGTAGTCTGATCTACAAAACAGGCACAGATACACGGAAGCGCTTTCGTGTATGTGTGTTCGATGTTTTGTGATTCGGACATATGCTAGTCGAGCATGTGTCCGGATCCCATATATATATATATATATATATATATATATATATATATATATATATATATATATATATATATATATATATATATATATGGATTCACTTCAGAAGATCGAATTTCCGAAATCTCGAACTACAAATAACCGAAACCAAAAGCTCGAGTTTGAGCTTCGAACTTCTGTAGGAAAACCATTAAAACAAAAAAAAACACAAGCTTCGCTTTTGCAGGGGCTTGCTGCACCATAATGGGGGCTGTGCCCCACACCCCCTACTTAAATATACCAACTCCAAGATCGCTACAGTGGGGAGATGGGAAATCTCCGTCTTGCTGTATGCAGAAGCGCAAAACGGGAGATTTCTTTACTTCCAGCCAACACCACGAAACAAAAAATAAATTACGTACACACAAGGCATGCAACAATACTTGCCTCTGTGTGCACGTAATGTATTCAGGTAAGTAAAGTGTTATTTCGGAACACTACACACATTCGATTTATTAAAATCTCGATCATATGGTCTCGACCATATGCAAATCGAGATTTTAATAATTCGATTATGTGAAGTGTTCCCATATATATATATATATATATATATATATATATATATATATATATATACATGTGTGTGTGTGTGTGTGTGTGTGTGTTTGTGTTTGTTTACATGTATATATTTGGATCTACTTCACATGTTCGACATTTCAGAATGTCGAAGACCATATGGCTGAGACCATATGATCGACATTTGAAAGTTCGACCATGGAATAAAAAAAAAAAACACAACAAAAAACTTATCTTCACGCTGCTAGCAGGGGGGCTCCACCACCCACACCCTCTGGAACTTAAATATACCAACTTTAAGATTGCACTACAGTATAGAAGATGGAAATCTTTCCATTCCGCACTGTACAGAGATCTAATGTCAATCAGTCAATCAAATGGTCTCGACCATATGATGTTCAACATTCTGAAATGTCAACCATGTGAAGGCCACCCGTACACATGTATATATATATATATATATATATATATATATATATATGTATATGTATACACATATACACACACAGAGATACACACAGATATATATAGGTTGCCTACGCAATAAAAGAACAGTCAAAAGGGCATTCAAAACAAAATTTCGATCTTTTTAGATCAAATACAAAAATATGAAAAATAGAAAAACAGCATTTTATGCAAGGACCCAAGTCCCGCTTCACCCCCACACACTCTGCTAATTATATGTATAGCAACTCCAAGATCACACTACAGCAGAGAAAGGGCAAATTCTCAGACCCTGCTGTACCATGATTTTCCATGCAAAGCTGCCACAGAGAGCATTTACTCTTAGCTATATTGAATATATATATATGTACACACACACACACACACACACACACACACACACACACACACACACACACACACACACACACACACATACAGACAGTATGAGAGTGTGTGAGAACTTGCCCCCATATCAAGAAATGCAAGAATGGTGCATTTTGTGTTTCGTAACCTTGGGAGTACTGCTGTCTTGCCTAGCAACTTCTCGTGGTTTTAATTGTTTTGCAGTTGAATAATGTGTGACAATTGTTACATACTTTTTCAAATTGGACCAAAACCTTAGTAAACTACAAGAAACTATTCATCCCCACCAAATGCAGAGATGTAACTTTCACAGTCATCAGCATTTTGACCAAACCTTTAGAATACTCATCTTAGTGGGGTATGCTATGAAATCTGAAAGTCAGTGGACAGTTCCATTTTACAGGATGATTCAGTAGTTGTATAGAATGACAGAGTCTTTTGTGTGACCCATATGAAAAAGCAGAAAACTAACACTTCATCAACCAGCTACTGGGTAGTGATAGTCTCTGGTGCAAGGAAGAAAGTTGGGCTGTGGATTTGTAGAAGATAGCCATTGGATAGAGGGAAGGAGTGGTCATTCTACAGAGAAAGGGACAGAAAGCTGTGAGGGAGGTAATGAAAACAAAACATAAAATAAAAAAACTGTTTTCCCCATTATTGTAAAAGTAAATTTTTTTCTTAGCCAGGAGCATGTACTGTTTGGTTCTTCCAGTGCCATTTAGATATCCTGAAAAGAGTTTCTCTGATTCTATGTTGGTGTGGTAAGTGCAGTGACTGGGGAAGCAGTTTTTTTCCTAGTAATGCAATTCATTTTAGAATCACAGTTGTTTGTGGCTTGGTAATATGTACCACCTCTCTATACTGAAAGAAAACAGTAATGGGTGGATGTAGTCAGTGGAGAAGGAGAACGGTTTTCTTTGTATTCTTTATGACTGACTGCATTTTATGACTGCATTTACAGTTCTTAGGGGACTACGGAGGTAGAGGAGAGGAGCTGGTGGAGAGCAGAGATGGATCATGGTCAAATAGGGCTTAAGGCAGGGTAATGGATCACCCCCCCCCCCCGGCAGCCATTCCAGCATCCCATTATTTGTCTCTCTCTCCCAGGCTACAATAAGCACTGTTCACGACTGTCAGTGTACATACTATTTCTTAGGTTCATAGGTTGGTACTAGGCTATCGGCCCTAGGGCCTATATAAGCCTAGCCATAACAATTCCCTGGCTATTTCTTCCCACACTATTTACTTCCCTGGAGTCAGGGTGACTGACGTGATCCCTGGAGTGAATTTCCTTTCTCCCATCCAGTCATCAAGGTTCCTTTTGAAGAGGCCCAAAGAGGTTCTCTGCTTGATGTGTATGGGCAGTCTATTCCAGAGTCTGGGGAGTCTCTGGGTCAGGAACCTATCCCGCCAGCATGTTTTGTTCATTGTGATGACAAGGTTTAGATCCCTGGAGTGTGTGGCTCTGAGTGATTGGGATTTCTTTAAGTGTAGCATGTCCAACAGCTCTGGGTTTGACACAGCCTTGTATGTTAAGCAGAGATTGCCTCAGAGTAGATGACATGCGACAGAGGATAGCTGGAGTTTTTTAAGGCGGTCAGCATAGGGCATCTGCTTTAGGCCTGTGATTCTTTTAATGAGGTATTTATGCGGCCTTTCCAGTTATTTTTAGAGGTACATACCAAATGGGGCATTGTATTCTATAATAGGTCTAATGAGGGATGAGTACAGTGGGACAATGACCTCCTTTTTCTGGATGAAAAGCCCTTAGTGATGAGGTGTGCCACATAGAAGGATTTTCTGACTGTTGTGGCAATGTGGTTATTGAAGGTGAGACCACTGTCCACCTGTGTCCCTAAGTCTCTTATCACACTTTCGGTGTTTAGTGTACTGCCACCTATGTGGTAATTCACGGGTACATGTTTTTTCCCAAAGGGGATAACTATACATTTCTTGACATTGAGCTTGAGCCCATGGCTCTGGCACCAAGCATCTGTTTCTTCTTTTCTCTTCTTTTCTTTTTACAATAATTACAGTGATTTGGATTTAATTTAAAACTTATATTTCAAATTTTATAGCACAGACACTGCTGGCCATTTACTAAACAAATTAGATGCAAGAACATTTCCTGGGCTTAATGAGGCTTTTTCAATTAGTTCAGTTCTCAAGCTAAAGTTTTTAGGTGGGTAATTCTTCCCATTTAGTTTGGTGTCATTCACTGGTGCTTTTTCAGCACATGGCTGTTTTATTTTTGGTATTTAAAAATTTTTTTTGTGTGTGCTAAAGTCAGTTCTGATGAGGTTCTTGTAAAAAATAGGATGAAAGCACTTACCTGTTTGGTTTAAATAAAGTATTTCTTCTACCAGTCTCTGTGAGTCTCCATATTGTTTTAGTGCAGCAGGATTGTTATTTCTTCTTTTTTTATAAATGCTCCTACTACTTCTGGAACTTTCTGAGTATCCATCTTCCACACTGCCCTTGTTTCTGTCTGCAAATCCTGGTATTTTATGACTTTGGCTCTCTCTGCCACATTATTATGCCTTTCAGTAAACAGTTGTCCTGACATTAGTATATCACAAACAGCAACAAGATGTGCAGCTGTTTCTGTTTCTGTTTTACAAAGCCTACATTTGTCTGTTTCAAACACATGCTCAATGGACTTTGTAAACCAATGTGTACGTAGTCTACTGTCTTAGTCCACCAATATTAAACATTCATCTTTTAGTTTAAATTCACCTCCCCTTAACTATTCCTGCATTTGAACCTGATCAACATGAGGTGGTTTCAAGAATTTTCTGTACCTGTAACTATATTTATGCATTTTCCACATTTCTTGCTTTCTCATGTGATCCTTCACCTTATATTCTTTCTTTTGTTTTTTGGCACATTTAATTGCTGCCTGATTTTTATCTACTTCTGGTTTGATTTCCATTCACACTTGAGACCATATACTTCTGATAAACTAAGCAGGGAAGTCATCTTCGACTTATTCTCTTCATGTTTTAAAACTTTCAATACATTTGGGTCTTATGAAGTCAGCAGATATGTATGAAGTCGTACGGTTGCAGATCTATACATGTAATCAGTTTCGAGGAGGCCCATACCTACTTGACAACAGGGAATGTATAGTCTTGGTATACACTGATTTTTATAAATCATTTGATGAGCATGAAACATTCTTCTTCTTTTCCTGTCCAGCTGATCCAACACCTTCTTGAGCCAGTCCGTCACTTTAAAACTGTAAGTTAGGACAGGAAGAGCAAATTGGTTTATAGCTTGGACTTTGTTCCTAGATGTCAGCACTGTTTTCAGTACTAATTTTAGTCTTGTAAAATATTCCTTATTAAGTTTTATTCACATTTGTTCATGTTTTATTGTTGATCCTTCATTACTTCCCAAATATGTATGCGCTCCCTCTTACCTAACTTCTCTATCCCATTCCCATCCCAGGCTCTTTACTTACTTGGTGCTGCAGGTTTCCTGCTGTAAAGGTTGCTTTTGCACATTTATCAAGACCCAATGTCATTCTTATATTATCTGACAAAGTTTTTACCACTTGTAGTTGTGCTTTCAGTTCCTCATCTCATGAACTATACAGTTTTAAATCATCCAGAAAAAGAAGATGAGAAGTCTTTACAGTTGTTATTTTCTGTGAGCCAAATTGTAGCCATGACCTAATCTGTTAAGAAGACAGCTTAATGGGTTAAGGGCAAGACAAAAGAGCAGCTGTGACAAACAGTCACCCTAAAAACCCTCTTTGAATTTTGGTCCGTGGAATAATAATTTTCCTTTCATTGTGGCTTAATTGCAGAGTGGATTGCCACTGCTTCATGGTTGCTGCAATGTAATTGATCAGTGTAAGGTGCATCTTATACATTTTTAAGCACTCGTTTATCCATGAATGTGGGATGCTGTCAAATGTTTATTTGTAGTCTATCCATTCCATATTTAGATTTTCCCCTTTTTACAGTTCTCCATTATGACTTTATCTAACAACAAATGGTCATTTGTTCCATATGACTTTCTTTTGTTACCCTTTTCTTCTATTGCCATGGTTGAGTTTTATTCTAAATGACTATAGACTCTGTCAGCATCAGTTCCAGTGTATAGTTTATATGTCATTGGAGGGCAAGTTATTGGCCTATAGTTTTTAGGATAGCTTGTAGGTTCACTCTTTTATGTAGGACTATTGTTTTTCCTGTTGTTATCCAGGTTGTTGTCTCTTTGGGGTATGCATATAAATAGTTCTTACTTATGGCTAAATCATCATGTAAAGATGTTAGTACTTTTAGCCAGAAGACAGGTACGTCATCTGGGCTTGGGGTTTTCCAATTAGGAGCTTTTCTTAACTTTGTTTCAGTCTCTCTGGCTGTTACTTCATCCCATTCCATGTCCTGTACATTTGAACTTCTTATTTTTTCTTTTAGTTCTTCTATCCATTTAACATATTTGTTGTGTTCCACAGGATCTTCATAAGATATTTCTCCAAAATGCATCTATTTTTTTTTTCATTTTTTGGTGGTGTTTCAATCCCTTTTGCCTTGTCTCCTAATTCTCTATAAAACATTTTTGGGTCATCAATAAATTGCTTATTTTGTACTGTTCCTTTATATTTATCTGCATATCTTCTAAGTTTTTCTGCCTGTGCTGATATTTTTAGTTTATTCTTTGCGATAGTGCACGATAGATGCTGATCTTTTCTTATACTGCACATTGCTTTTATCACGTCTATCTTTCTAAATATTTTTTTGATTTGTTCCCTCTTCTAACAGTGACACTTCTTGTGTTAATTGCTTTATAGTTTTCATTATTTGATACTTCTGTGATGGCATTTGATTTCTCCACTTCCTTTCCCTTACTGCCCTGTGTTTTTGTGGTAAAATTTTACCTGTTATTAATTTAGTTGCATTTAGCTGTAATATATCCTATTTATTTCTGTTATATCGCATGAATCTCTATAAACAGTCCTAATTACTGTGTTCATTTGTTTTATCAAACTTCTCACTTTTTGGGTTTTACTGACTTTCTGTAGTCTGTTTCTTTCATTGATCTTAATATAATGAAAATGGTCCAGTCCACATCCAAATAAGTTTTATTACCATACAAAAACAAATAAAAATAATGTATTAAGTGCTTTCATCTCTACTCAGGAGACTTCATCAGAATACAATTAATACCATTTCCTCTTCCATTTTTATACACATATGCAAATTAAATCATTAATTGTGTCACCAATCGGATTCCATTTGGCGTATATTGCTCATTACCATTTAAAAAGACATATTTACCACAACATCTTAAAATAGTTTAAAAACAGTAAAAACAAAATAAAATAATTGATTTATGTGTTCCAAACCTTTGTAATATTAAATAAAATGTGTCTTGAAACCATCTTTGAAATAATTAAATAGTTTAAGTTATATTACTGGCCCTTTCTACCAACATAGGTGTAATAGATACTGTTTCATTCAGCCCCAGTGGAAGCATAGCTCCTAACTTCAGCTGCCAAACAGTTTCTTTCTTCTTTAACAAATTCTTCCAATCCCCCCCCCCTGGGGTTTAAATTAATCTTATCCAAAATTTCAAAAGAAAATTTTATAAATGCAGGACAAATAAGGGAATGCTTATATAGGGCATTGGTCATCTTTTTATTTTTTATATCATTTGTCTGCTTGTAAATTCTTGTTTTAAATGCACGCTCAGTCTTGCCCACATAAAAATGTGGGCATGTCTCACACACTGCTTAATAGACCACTCTAATAGTATTGCAATTCCCTCTTTTAAAAAAAACACTCTACTTTGTCCACAATTCTCCAATTTCACAACCTTTTCCTTCATAGTGTATGAACATTGCCCACATCTTCCACAAGCCCTAGTGCCTTGTATCATGTTATCCTCAATTTAAATTTTTTATTCAAATTACAAATCAATTACAATGAGGCTTCTGCAAGGGTACCGCTTCAGGTTGATGAACACAATTTTGGTTCATTAAAAGAACTATTTTTTTATTTTGAGAAGAGACTGTTCAATTTGAAGACAACACAAATTGATATTGCCTATTTGAATGAATGTTTAAACTTAAAAATAGTCCCTCAGGGGCACAGACTTTATAAGTTTCCATTTGGCATTTTTTATGACAATGATGATGTTATTGATTTTATTGAATTTTTTGACAGTATTGGAATGGATTTTTTAAGAAAAACTGTTTTCTGTTATGAAAAACAAAAGGTTGTTCTAACTCAGGAAACAGAGGAGTTGGATGGGAAAATTAGAGAAGATTTATTTCCCCAATTTCAAGACCTTTATTATAAAATATTGGTTAAGGTAGAAAGGAGATGTAACAACATTTTTCATAAAAAGAAATGGAAGTTAGAATGTGATTTAAAACAATATCATAAAAAATAAGTTTATCCTACCCCCCACAGTACTGATTTCAATAATAGAAAAAGTAATGGAAGGGAAGAGATGGGAGCATTTAGTTATAGCAAGGCATTAAGTGTGAATAATGAAAATCGCACCCAGATGGAACATGAGAGGGGAGAGGGACAGGATTTTCCTAATATCAGATGCTTAGAGAGACTGGCACAGAGAAATATAGAGAAGGAGAAATACAACCAGAATTCTTACCAACAGGCACAGAAGAAGGGTTACCACCAAATAAACAGATACAGGAATTAGTTAATAACATAATGAAATGTAAAAATGGTTTTACTGTTTATAATTATACAAGTAGAGAGGTCACAGATGAATATTTTTGTTTGTTATCCAAAGGAATTAAATTTATTCCTGAGGGAAGAAGTAATTTAGTAGACAATGTCCTAGCTTTAAAATTTTATACCAGGAAATTAAATTTTGAGTTACAGTTTAATGACAGAGACGGAGAGGTAGGTGAATGGAATATAATTAGTGAAAATAGATGGAAAAAGAGAAGTATTTATAATCCACCACAACATCCATTAGTGGACACGTTTGAAAAATTAGTGTTGGAAGATTTATATAATATACACAATTTAGATAGAAAGATTCCTTGGAATTTAACCAGAGAAGAACATAATTTATTAATGGATTTAAGAAAAGACAAAACAACATGGATCATGACCCCAGATAAAGGGGGTGGGGTGGTCCTGTTTAAGAATGAAGATTATATAAATGAAATGCAACAACTTTTATTTGAAGAAATTACATATACAGCGGTGTCTATAAATCAAATTAATGTTTCATATTCCAGAGTTGATTCATACTTGGAAGAATATTTGTTAAACAATAGGATAAATGGGGATGTATATGATTTTTTATACAAGAAACACCATAATATTCCAGTATTCTTCGGAATACCGAAAGTACACAAAGATCTAAGAAAGCCCACCCCCTTAGACCTATAGTGGCTGCATAAGGTTCCAAGACTCACCCCCTGGCTGCATTTATTGATCAAAATGTACAGCATGTTGTAGAAAAGACACCACACTTGGTCAAGAACTCGTGGGATTTTTTGGGACTACTTAAACAGGAACTGTGGTCCAAGGAATTGATTTTTTTAACTATAGATATAAATGACCTTTTTACAGTTATACCTAAAGTGGAAGGGTTAGAATTCTTTGAGGAAACTTTATTCCAGTATTCAGACTTATCCCGTGAACAGGTGGCCCTTATTTGTGAATTAATGAGTTTGGTGCTGGAAAACGATTTTATTTGCTTTGAAGAGGAATACAATCAACAAACTCGAGGCGTTGCTATGGGTGCAGCCTGTGCAGCAGTGCATGCCAACTTAGTTCTTTTAGGATGGGAGAATAGATTTGTGATAGGCTGCCCCATTGGAACAAAATACAGTTGTATTCTCACTTCTTGGATGACATTTTTATTTTATGGAGAGGAACAGTGGTTGAGATTGAGGAATTTATGGTTTATTTAAATAATTCAACACATTTTTTTTAAATTCACTTACAATTTTCATCAGGATAGAATTAATTATTTGGATACACTTATTATACATGATATAAATGGTTTTAGATCTAGAGTATCCAGGAAGGATGCTTTTTGTAACTCTTACTTACATTTTAATAGTAACCACCCCTTGTTCCAAAAGAAGAGCATCATTAAGGGACAAGCAATAAGAGTAGCTCGGATGACATCACATCATGAGGATGTTAGTAGGGAATTGGATAAAATTGCACATATGTTTTATGAAAGGGTTTACCCCATGCCCTTGGTAGATGGAATCATTCATGATGTGTATAGTAAGTGGGGTACTCGGTATCAGCCACTATTGGGGGTTGGTTTAACCAAAAAAGTAAATTCAGAAGCAAGTAAGAGTTACAGCAAAGCCTGTGTTCTGCAACATAATCACGTTACTAGTAGAATTCAGGAGGCTTTGAAGCATAACTGGAATATCTTTAAAACCAATAAGGAAGTGTTTGAGAAATTGGGAAGTCAGCCTAATTTTGTTACGAAAACAGCACCAAACTTTAAGAGACTATTTGAACAAAAAATTGAAATGGAGGATAACATGACACAAGACACTAGGGCTTGTGGAAGATGTGGGCAATGTTCATACATCATGAAGGAAAAGGTTGTGAAATTGGAGAATTGTGGACAAAGTAGAGTGTTTTTTAAGAGAGGGAATTGCAATACTTATAGAGTGGTCTATTTAGCAGTGTGTGAGACATGCCCACATTTTTATGTGGGCAAGACTGAGCGTGTATTTAAAACAAGAATTTACGAGCAGACAAATGATATAAAAAATAAAAAGATGACCAATGCCCTATATAAGCATTCCCTTATTTGTCCTGCATTTATAAAATTTTCTTTTGGAATTTTGGATAAGGTTAATTTGAACCTCAGAGGGGGGGATTGAAAGAATCTGTTAAAGAAGAAAGAAACTGGCAGCTGATGTTAGCAGCTATGCTTCCACCGGGGCTGAATAAAACAATATCTATTACACCTATGTTGGTAGAAAGGGACAGTAATATAACTTAAACTATTTAATTATTTCAAAAATGGTTTCAAAACACATTATATTTAATATTACAAAGGTTTGGAACACATAAATCAATTATTTTATTTTGTTTTTACTGTTTTTAAAGTATTTTAAGATGTGGTGGTAAATGTCTTTTTAAATGGTAATGAGCAATATATGCCAAATTGATTCCGATTGGTGACACAATTAATGATTTAATTTGCATATTTGTATAAAAATGGAAGAGGAATTGGTATTAATTGTATTCTGATGAAGTCTCCTGAGTAGAGCTGAAAGCGCTTAATATGTTATTTTTATTTGTTTTTGTATGGCAATAAACTTTATTTGGATGTGGATCGGACTGTTTTCATTATTTTTTTATTAGTTTTTACACAATTATTTGGTTTTATTGATCTGAATATGCCTGTCCATCTCTATTAAATAAAGCAACTCTTCTCTTTGATCATTTTCTTCTAAACTGAGGGCACATTTTTTGTTCTCCATTTCCTGTGAATATTTTATAGAAAGTTCCAGACTATCTTCCTGTGCCACATTCTCTTTAGTTTCATCCTGTGTCATCTGTTGCTCTTTCTTATAGGAACTCAATGGCCTATCACTCCACAGCACTGACTGCATCAGAGTTGCCACAGTTCCCTGTTCCTTCCCTTGTTGTGCAATGTCATCTGAACTTCTGTACTCATTTCTCATGGAAGACTCCAAATTCTCTTCACATGGTAACTGATCAGATGTTTCCCGCTCTCTGGTTTCTCCCCTACTTGGGGATCCATTGCCCTATCCTGCTGTGATGTTATAAGAGTTAGATTTTCTACATTAATCTTTCATTTTGCAGGTAATCCATAGCCTCAGTTTCTATTTCTTTAATTTCTCCATTATTATTCCTCTTTTCCTCTTTGTTTTCTTATTTTTTATACTGTAAAATTTTCCATATCCAGATGCGTTTGCCCGTATTTCTCTTCAAATATCTATGGTGTTGCTCTTTTTGAATTGATTAGTTTTGCTTTCTCCTTTGCATAACTATTGCATCATATTAAATCTCTTTTTCTTTCCCATGTCCATATTTCTTCGTCAGATGTGTCCTGCTCCTCCTGTTTTGCCATTCTTGGGGAACTCGTTGTTCTTTTATGCTGTGATATAACCTGTGTTCGACTTTCTGCACTGAATCCTTCACTTCACAGATATTCTATAGCTTCAGCTTCTATATTTTTAACCTCTGCTTTATTAATCTTCTGTTCTATGTTCCCTCTTTGTGATCTTATTTGTTTCTATTGTAAAACTTTTCATATATGGATGCCTTTGCCTGCATTATTCTTTGAATATCTTTTGTGTTGATTAATTTGGCTTTGACCTTTGCTTAGATATTGCACTGTATCAAATCTGTCTTTCCTTTCCATGTCCATATTTCTGTTTTATAGCTTTCAAAAATCTCTAGATTTTGCTCTTTATATTTTTGCACTTCCTTAGTAATTTTGTTTTCCAAACAGATGAAGGTTCCTTGGCCTATATAATCTTTTTCATAAAACTGTTGTATTAATGAACACAAATTTTTATTTCAAACTTCTGACAATTTTTCTATTGCAATTATTTTTCTTTCCTCTAATTTCTCTCTTAATCTTTTCATATATCTTCTGTCTGGAAATTCTTGGCTTATTGCATAATAGTAACAATACATAACTTCTTTCTTAACCTCAATAGTCCACTCTCTTGTCTTTATGGCTCTTTTGTGGCCTATCAGTTTTGTGTGATTTTTGTGGACTACTACTTCCTTCTACAATGGAGGGCCATCCTCCCCTGGGTCTGGCCTATACCCATTGTAGGCATGTTTCTGTGTCTTGAGGATTCTACACTGTCATTTTTTTCCAGTCCTGGCACCAGTGTGCCTACCAAGACTGGGCACTTTTTATCCTTGGTCTTGTGTACCCAACTATCTTTTTTATTTTTGATCTAGTTCTGTCCATGATATATACTATATAAAATACTGTCTATATATTTATGTCGGTTTGGTGAGGTTTTGTCAAAAACAGGGTCCACCTCGTGAAGGCACTCACCATGACTTGAAGGATGAGTTCATTTCCATCAATACTAGTCTCCTTTCCTTGCTGATTTATCATCTTTCCATTCAGCCCCAGTCCAAATCAGATGACTGTAAACTTGGAGCTGTCCTTAACTCCTCGTCTGACTTCCAAATTCTTCATGAGGGACTAACACACACAAGTAAGTGATGCCTGGCCTGCAGCTTAAAGCTAAATGCCAAGAAATACAGTATTGTGTCCTTAGGAAGAACTGGGCACTCAGGCACCTACCACATTGGTGGCAACCCTTTGAAAGTTGATGTGGCCATTAGGGGCCTGGGCAATTTCATTGACAATGAAATATCCTTTCATCACCATGTATCCACCATTAGGAAATCCTTTTAGATATCCAGAATATTCACTTAGGGATATTTCTTCCAGATCGCAGGATGTTATTTTTCATCTCTAATATGGGCCTGATAAGGGAGGAGTAAAATATAATGGTCATTTTGGTATGTACTTGTCTAAACTAAGCATATGACCCAGCTTTATGGACTACAACTTTTCCTCACTAGAATAATCAAAGACATGTCTTTACTGAGCCTCGGGTCACCTTAATGCACTTTCTTGTTTCTGAAAGGTAACTTCTTTCTAGCTTACAGAGACACGGTGTATACAGTCCTATGTGACCTCCTGCATGTCTGTAAAACCAATATCACCCGCAACATCCACTCAAGACATTTTAACTTCTACTGAAATATAAGTAGGGCCTGCTTGAGAGACAGATACATATCCCAGAGAATCACTCTTTTATGGAATAGCCTTCCTTTGAATGTAAAGCAAAGTAGCTCCCTGATCCTCTTTAAGCATAACCTAGATAAATGGATGGGTACTTGGAAAAACACCCCAGGACTGGCTCCTCAAGCCATCATTGAAAGGGGTCAAAACTAGGTATAAGTTATGTCAGTGGGCATTCATGGTTTGCGGGATTGTGGCTAGGCTGCTGATGGTCCTCTAGATAAACCACCTAGCACTGATCTATAAACCTGTGAAGCTATGATTAACTGGGATGCCACAACCCTTATGATCTGTGTGTTCTTTTTTCTTTCTTTTTTTTTTGGGGGGGGGGGGTTATTCATACTATTGGCAGGTCTTTGGTCTAGAGATCATAGAAAATGTATGTTGATTGCTGTTTGATGCTGCTATGTAAGGGGAATGTGGTGGTGACTTGCAGTGTATTATGCCAATATTACATTTGTCATGGGCCCTGCTGGGACCTGTCATTCTGTGGAGATTTGCTTAATCAGCACAGGGTGCCTGCATGCTACATGTCTGTGTTGGTGTATTAATGTATGTACAGGAGGCACATACCTGATTGCCATCTAGTGCTAACTGGATATATGTGTGAGATTAAAGGCTGGAAATTCTGTTCTGGAATCAATACCATAGCTAGGGTGACGTAAAGGTGGCAGCCAGCCTGGGTGCAACGTGTTATGGGGCACAATTGGTAGTTCTGTTTTTTGTTTATTTTTATGTATTTGTTTTTTTTTTTTTTTTTAGCTCTCATGTAGAGAGCATCAGGGAGAAGATGGGGATTATAACTACATGCTCCTCTAGCACTGAGGAGTGCCAGACCAGATGGACCTTTTCTTTTACTCTCATGAAGAAAGCATGAGGAGCAGAGGATAGGTGTTCGGACCTGGTGCTCATCTACTGTCATAGACCACCAGATCGATATGTCCTTTGCATCAGATCAAAGTATCCTTTATTTTTTTTTCTCTTCATATTGAGAGAGTGAGGATGCAGCAATGGACACCACAAGGGAAAGCTATGCCTCTGTATGGAATGTTGCCGTGCACAGATCTATGTTGTTATATTAAAATTACAAAACATTGAACTGCATTTGGTTGAGACCATATGATCAAAGTTCTGTAATTTTGAAAACAAACAAAAAAAAAGAAAATTCTGGGTACCCCAGCCCCCAGTAATTATATATACCACTACAGAGGGGAACGAGTAAATTCCCCAATCCCAAATATGCTGCAGTCACCATACAACTGCTTCGACTTTTCAAAAGTTGATAGTATGGTCTTGACCATATGAAGTTTCAACTCTCTGAAAAGTTGATCTTCCAAATGGGACCAACCTTACACATGCCAAAGTTCTCTGATATGACCCTTTGTCTTTCAGCATGAGCAGGGAGGAAACATGAACTGTGTTGCCTACTACAAGAGCCACAATAGACTAGTTACCAAGCAGGATTAGTTGTACCAACAAATCCTGTTTGTGTGTGTGTGTGTGTGTGTGTGTGTGTGTGTGTGTGTGTGTGTGTGTGTGTATATATATATATATATATATATATATGTATGTATGTATTGCTGATAAGTAGAAAAAGTAGAGTGGGGATTGAGGCATTTGATCTTTCCACAATGTAGTTCAGTTATGAAGTTGGTATATATAATCAGTGGGGGGTGGGGTGGGGGTGGAGCAGGCTTACCCCGTACAAAAAACATATTTTACTGTTTTTGTTTTTTGATCAGTTGGTGATTGACCAGCTGTGTTTGATCACTAGCTGTTCAATATTTTAACTTTTCAATATATGAACATATGTCCATATATGTATGTAGGGGACATTCACAACTGTGGACATTATAGAGATATCGGACTTTAATCACACTGCATGAAAGTTCTGGAGAGGGTGATTGATAAATGAATATGCAGAGTAGTAGTAGAAAGGATGATAGGAGTTGAGACGTTCATATTCATATAAGGATACAGAACATTCAGACTGATTTTTACAGTGAGACAGAGGGTTGAGAAGAAGCTAGAGATGAGGAACTAACGAAGAGTTTGTGGGCGACAGCATTAATCAAGCTACTTTGTAATCATTGCATATGGCAGCTAGTACTTCTCAAAGGAACATTTACATTCATCGAGGTAAAGCATTCAGTTGTCTCCAGCCTCAGGAGTTGTGAGGATTTCAGGTATTCGATATCTCTCAGTGTTTGATCCACAGGAACCACGTGAAGTAAGGTATTTCCATTGTGCATATTTATGGACATCGCAATTTTGTTTATATTGTGAGCAGCTACCGTTATTGATTATTCACGCAGTATCAGAAATAACTAAGCATTTTGCACCTTGTGAATTCAAGCTACTTTCTAAGCGTTGATCTGTGGATGTCGCGATTTTGCTTGAACTATTAAATAGCTACAATCGCTGACATTTATGAAGAACTAGCAACAACTAAGCACTTTTTTATTTGTGAACTCCATATATTTTTTTGGCGACAATTTATGACCTGAATTAATTCTAAATGTGCTGAAAAGCTGAGTTTTAATTATATATTTTAATAAATAGGACCCAATGGTCTTTAGAAATTGGATTTTTTGTGAATTTCTTTTTATATTTGGACCGAAAGGTTTACATATCAAAAGCTTACTGTAAAGATTTTACAGCAGCTGTGGAGCTACGGCTTGATTATCCTATATATAGTTTTTCTTTACTAGCCATCGCATTAGTAGTGAGTGATCCATTCTTTTTGCAGAGATGAGGAAGGAGTCCAACTAGGCATTCCTAGACTTGGATAGCATATGACAAGGTGTGAGCAATCTGATTTGGACATTTCTATGACAGTTTGAAATCCTGGAAACATTGCTAGAATTAGTGTAGGCTATGTAGAAGAACCTAATGTGTTAAGTCCGAACAGTGTTCAGACTCACAGAGGGGCTCCCAATGGGAGGGGGTGTGCATCAGGGTTTAGTTTTGAGCCCACTGCTCTTCATAATGGTGATGGCCTAAATTAGCAAGCAAGTCAAAGGGAAGAGAGATCAATAAAGCTGTAGTATGCAGGTGATGTGGCATTATAGGTAGACTGTGAGCAAGAACTTCAGCAAATCATACAGGAATGGACTGCAAAACCAAAGGAACATGAGGTGAACCTAAGTACAGATAAGACAGTTGTAATGTCAGCAAATGGAGGAAATCAGGAGAAGATGAAGACTGAGAATGTAAAATGCATGAACAGGCTAAGAGCTTCAAGTATCTGGGAGGGTTGGTTGAAGACAAGAGAAGTCTGAATGAGGAGGTAAAAGTTAGAATTACAGGGACTGCAGCCAACTAGCACAGAGTTTAAGGGTAGTTTTTGACAGAAGAATGCCAAAGAAGCTAAAAAGTAAGGTTTACAAAACAGTGGTGCAACCACTACTATTGTACGGTGCAGAAGTCTGGACAGGGAAGGCAGAGCAGTCGAGAAAACTAGAGGTGATAGAGATAAAGTGCTTGACATGGGTGGTAGGATACATACCATGGGACAAATGAAAAAATAAGGGCATCAAAGCAGAAGCTCAGTGGATCAGGCACGTGCAAAAAAGGAGAAATCAATATGATGAAGATTTGGAACAGACTGGAAGGTGGCAAGAGGAAATGAGGATGTCTGGCATATATATATATATATATATATATATATATATATATATATATATATATATATATATATACACACACACACACACACACACACACACATATATATATATATATATATATATATATATATACACACACACACACACACACACACACACACATATATATATATATATATATATATATATACACACACACACACACACACATATATATATATATATATATATATATATATATACACACACACACACACACACACACACACACACACACACACATATATATGCTAGCTATATTTATTCCATTAGTACAATAGTTTCACTTATGGCATCCTTCCTATTGTGATTCTTCCCTGCAGGCCCATATGATAGACGTGTTTAATAGGGGACTCAGCCAAAGTCTGCTTCTGCTGCGGCTGTAGCCATAGAGGGTGATGAGGCTGGGAATGTCTTGATCTCTTACTGACAGACAATCTAACTCCATTAAATGACCCAGCTGCAGTTTGAGTAGCTATGGGTGAGAGCAGAGAGAAGGCAAATGGCCAGAATGGAGAGCCTTGCAGATTCACTCACCTGGCTGGCCCTGTCCATTGACACACTAGGCGAGGGTGAAGCCCATGTCAGTGACCACCCTGATCCATGAGATGGTGAAGGATCACAGTAATGTCACTCTGGGCTGGGCAGCAAGCTTCAAGATGCTGTCCATGCCTACACCCTCCGCCAACATGATGTACCTCCTTTCACTTGTGCTAAATTCAATATCCTGTGTATTGTCCAACCTTCTCCATCACCATTGCCTGTCCTCTACTTATCTCCGTCCTTCATGTACATCTATATCTATAAAAGGACATTGGGTTAGCAGGACTAATCCAGTCAACAACTTGTAAATAAATAAATATATATATAAATGGAGTGCATACAAATACTGGCAGGCAGATCCACCTGAACAGCAGTGCACCCACTGCCACCTGTAATTCCCATGAGCCCTCCTGACATCCATAATCATACTGTAGCAAGAAATACTCACCATTGCTCTCTTCATGTACGTCTATATCTGTGTCTTGTGACTTTGATACTTCACAGCATTTGCTGGTATCTACTTCACATCCTGTCTGTCTTATCAATAGTTAGCCTGCCTTCACAAGAAGATGTCAGACATTCAGCTGAACACATATCCATTACAATGACAGGCCAAAAACAGCATCATGTAAAAGCAACAGGTCAGAAGTCAGACCCTGCTACATCTGCAACAACATACTCAGCATGTCCGATTGACAATGTAGTCCCATCTTCTCCTATGTGTTAAACGTTGCTGTTTCCCTGGCCTTGCATGCCTGACATCCAGCAGCATATAAGGCCTGTTCTAGTGATGTGTGTATGACTGGGTTTAAGAAGCATACTTCTGCAAGACTACGTCAGGTGACTAGTCCGGCATACTGTGCAGGCTATGCCTTGCAATGATGTTCCATGTGAAAAAACACCTCTATCCATGTATAGCCCTTCCCAATACCCTCAATCAGGGTAAGATGTAGTGAAAAATATACAATACACCTCCAAAATAATGAGTACATGACATAGCAAGGTTCATTTTTCATTAAAAATAGCACCACTCCCTAGCCTTAAGACAACTCATTTGGTTAAAACTGCCCAGCCTTCTAGTATACAGCCAACTGACCATTGTCCATCAGCTACTCTGCCTACCAAGCAAAACTTCTGCCCTTCATAACCACCTACAGCCCTACTCTACCAATCATGTCCTGCATTCCACTAACAAATTATTACTAAAGATAGCCAAACCTAACAATTCTGCTGGGGAATCCCTATAGTGCAACTGCATAGCAAAAATCTGGACTTCTCTACCCCTAAACATAAAAACTACCACCAGCACTACTCAATTCAAAAAGATCCTTAAAAGTCATTTAAGTAATACATGGATTTGCATATGCCATAATCCAGGGTTAGAAAAATTAAATTATAAATTGGCTACCCATAATACTGTATTATATAACTGCTTTTCATTTTTCGAGATCTGTACCTTGTATTTTTCTGTCATTTGTATTTAAATGAGTCTTTATTTCTGAAGAAACAATTTATTGTGATTCTATGCAACCTGAAAAATGCTGTTTCACAAGATTTACAAATGTTCTACAGTCTGCTGTATATACTAGCTTTTCTCTCTCTCTCTGTATACATATATATATATATATATATATATATATATATATATATATATATATATATACCACATTGTACATCCTATTTGTTTTCTTCTTTAAATGTAATAATTGCTTCCTCTAGTTGTGTACCCTTGTATACTTTTTATGTACTAATGTGGAGCTTTTCTCCCCAGGCCTCAGCTGAAAAAGGACGGCTTGACCAGTTCGGCTTTCCCAGTAAACAAATGTAAAATAAAAAAAATGTATATAGCCTGAAAATGAAACCATTTTACAATGAAGGAAAGAAGCAACTATATATTTAGGATATTCTCACTTAAATGGCAAGAGGTGAATGAAATGAGTAAAATTTTATTTAACCCCCTTTTTGTAGTGATAACAGATTACCGGTATTTCTTCCATAATTATATAGCTGTATGTAATAAAACTGTATCCCAAAGCATACCATATCTCACTAGGAATATGTTTGTTTTAAAATTAAGGACAAAGACAGTTTTTTTTTCCAGAAAGATTTCTTTCTGGAAAACTTTTGTTAATGGGTTCAAGCAGTCCCTGAAGTGTTTTTGCCTGTGCAAAAATTTAGGACTCAACTAATAGCCCACCCCCTCTCATCAGCCAAATGTCACTGCGTCTCATTTAGCCACATCACCCAAACTGTTTCTCTCTCTCATACTATTAAACCCTTACTGTCCCCCATGTGGCAAGTATTGTACCAGTTTTCACTTCTAATTCACATAATGCACCATGGCGCAGTGGTGCAGCAGATGTGTTGTCGCCTCACAGCAAGAGGTTCTCCTGTTCAATTCTTGGCTTGGGTGCCTTCTGTTTGGAGTCTGCATGTCCTCCCTGCATTCATATAGATTTCCTCTGGGTGGTCCAGTTTCTTCCCATGTTATAAAGACATGTATCTGGAGTGTTTCTCCCCAGGCCACCGCTGAAAATTGGCTTTGTTTCAAATCGGACTTTCCCAGTAAATAAATATTAAATAAATAAAATTATCTTTTGATTAATATAACTTCTCCTTCCAACTTCTCGTAACCACTAACATTCTTCGCTCCACTCAGCTATTCTATCATTTCCACTTGGACAACACAGCTGTAATTATTACACACATTTCACTTTCACGTGAATTTTTTTTGTAATTAACATATATTACTATTGTGTATACTATTTATATTTTTGTTACCTGATAATGGTATTCTACATTTGAATATTTTCATATTATCTTGCTGTCTCGCACAAAATTTAATTCTGACTTTTTTTTTTGGGCTGTGACTAAAATTGGTCATGTGATAGTGCTCTACCCCCCCATAAACAAATTTTAAATATAAAAATAAAGTAACTTAAAATAAATAAACAACTGTCTATAAAATCATATTGTCGAAGTCTTGTGTTGAAATGCAATGTGCAAATGGATGCAGCAGCTGCAAGGAAGCTGCATTTGTTAGTCATGATGGATGCGATCTGCATCGTGACACAAGCTGCATCCAATGACAGACTTGCAGCAAATTCAACCCCCAGCTGAAACACTGCTGTTATTATACTGAAATCAGAATTCATCAGCTGTAACTAATTAGATGCATCTTATAACGCCAATGACCAGGGCATTCACAACACAGTTTGTGGACCCACAATTCTCACACTTATACCTTGCTTCATAATGAAGCCATCCCAAACTATCTTGTGAGAACAAAGTCATGTGAGACATACCCTTGTAGTATCTTGGTAAGTAATTGGTTATATGTAACTTGTGTTTATTGTTCAGAATAAAAACTTAATTGTGGAGGGCTTTTGGTTAGTACTTATTTCAAACCCTTTCTGTACTCCTCCATTTTCTGTCTCTGCACTCCGCACGCAAAAGTTTCTAAGCTGTTGAGCTAACCACATTGTATTTAATACTGTCACTGTTGTACTAGAGGTTAGATTACTTTTAAAAGCCTTTGATAAATTTAAGGCATTAGACTTTTGATCCAAGTAATAGCTCAAACTGACGTCCTCCATGTGATATATATTATGCTGTGGTGTGTCTGAGGCATTATGTTACCGTCACATAAAAATTTGTTTTAAAAGTGGGATGTTAGGCATCAGAAGAAGAGGATATGCTGTAGACCACAACTGATGGATGCAAACTAGGTGTTGTTTGAGCAGTTATTGACGATACAGCCTCCAGATCTAGGGCAGCCATAGCAGTTAGATACAGGTCTTACAGCTTTACTCTGAAAATCCTGATTATGGCCGTCTAAACCTCAACATTAGAAGATAAAGAGTCAAAAAAGATGGAGGTTTCTGACTGGTGTTTGTACAGATCCTGCTAAAAGGAACATTCCAAACCAACTCACTGTCCTCCAAAATCCACTTATTTCATGAAAATGGAGCTTTTCACCCTTTGTAATAAGCAAAGACAGCAAAACCTCCAAACCATCCTAGACTAAATATAGCACGCTTTCAAAGTGCTGAATCCTTTCTTTTATTTCCCAGAAGAACCGTATGTGAGCTGGCTTTATTCTATGGTGGAATGACACTCTGTAAGCCTCATGTGTCCCCAGTCTGTGGGTTTATCAGCACTCCCACACTAATGACTAAATAATACCTGACAATGATATCTGATAATGGTGTTCTACATTTGTGTATTTTCATATTCTCTTGCTGTCTCGCACAAAATTTAATTCTGACTTTGTTTTGGAGTAATTGATTGGCCCCAAAACATGTTGGATAGCTTAGACAGGAAAACGAGAAGGATGTTTCATGCTCATCAAATGATTTATAAAAATCAGTGCATACCGAGATTATATATTCCTCCTTCCAAAGAAGGGATGGGCCTCCTTGAAACTGATTATATGTATAGATCTGCAATCATGGGGCTTCATACATATCTGCTAAACTTGCAAGACCCAAATGTAGTGAAAGTTTTGAAACATGAGGAAAATCTAAGATGACTTCCCTGCTTAGGCTAGCAGAAGCATATTGGTGTCAAGCAGGAATGGAAATCAAACCACAAGTGGATAAAAACCAGGCAGGAACTGAATGTGCCAAAAAACAAAAGAATATAAGGTGAAGGACCAGATGAGAAGGCAAGAAATGTGGAAAATGCATGAATATAGTTGCAAGTATAGAAAGCTTCTGGAAGAACTTCATGTTGATCAGGAATGAACACAGGAATGGTTAAGGAGAGGCAAATTCAAACCAAGTGATAAAAACTTATTATTGGCGGCACAAGATAGTGGGATACATACACATTGGTTTACAGGGTCCGTGTGGGAGAAAAAGACAGATGTATGTTTTGTAAAACAGAATTGGAAACAGTTGCACGCCTCATTGAAGGTTGCAACATACTAATAGCAGAAGGACTGTATACTGAAAGGCATAATAATGTGGTGAGACTGTTGCACTGGGGATTGTGCAAACATTATGGTATTGAAGTGGCTGGAAATATGAGCCACAACGCAACATAGAAAATGATGGTCTAAATCACATGGGATAATCCATTACCAACAGTTCAAAAGATAGATGTTAGAAAACCAGATATAGTCGTCCAAGAAAAGAAGACAAAAGTAACATTGATCATTGAAATTGCCACATCCAGTGACTAGTGTCTTGTGTACAGAGAGACACAAATTCATAAAATATCATGATTTGCAACATAAACAAGAGCAATGTGGAAGAAAGATACCCAGATAGCTCCAACAGTAGTAGGAGCAAAGGGTCTTATAAAAAAGAGTCTACAATTATATTTAGATATGTTACCAATACATGTAAGTCTGTACGACTTGCAAAAGGAGTCATTACTGGCCACATTGCAGGTGCTGCGAGAGCACTTTTGGCTGACATCAAAGAGTGAAACAATACTAATTTCATGAACTTTAATTGTACTTTGACTTAGGAATGGGGTCCATTCCTGTCATGGTATTAGAAACCCAAACAATTTGGAGAAATTAAAAAGGGATGACCATTGGTGTCAGAAAGGAGAAATGGTAAAATCAACAAGAAAAGGAGAGCGCTATTCCTGGAACTGAATTCATCCTCAAGTCTTGGTGAGTAGCTTTATGAGGTGGATCTTGTTTTTCATAAAATCTCACCAAGATGACACTGATATATAGACAGTATTTTATATAGCATATACCATGGACAGAAGTAGGTTAAAAATAAAAAAGATAGCTGGGTACACAAGACCCCAGGATAAAAAGTGTTCAATCCTGGTAGGCACACTGGTGCCAGGACTGGAAAAAATGATGGTGTAGAATCCTCAAGAAATGAAAACTTTCATGTGATGGGGCTAGGCCAGGCTCAGGGGGAGGATGCCCCCCCCCCTTGTTGTAGAAGGAAATAGTAGTCCACAAAAATCACAAAAGCTGATAGGCCAAAAAGGAGTCATAAAGATGATAGAGTGGACTATTGAGGATAATAAAGAAATTATGTGTTGTTACTATTGTGCAAGAAACCCAGAATTTCTAGGAGAGAAGATATATAAAATTATTAAGAAAGAAATTAGAGGAAAGAAAAATAAAAAAAAAACTGTCAAAAGCTTCAAATAGAAATTTGTGTTCATTAATCCAACAGAATTATGAAAAAACATTATGTAGACCAAGAAACCTTGTGATGTTTGGAAAAAGAAGCAACTAAGGAAGTGCAAGAATATAAAGAACAAAATCTAGAGATTTTTGAAAGGTATAAAAAACAAGACGCTGACCGGTTCGACTCTCAGCTAGAGCGTCTTCTGGGTGGAGACAAGCGTGAATGGCCGTACCTTCATTGAAGGTTGTGGGTTAGGGCTGGCAACTCAGCACGTAAAAATCAACTGCCAATCATTAGCGGACCGGAGTTCCGCTGTGGCGACCCATAACCGGGAAAAGCCAAAAGACACAACATAAAAAACAAAATACGAACATGGGATTTTGAAAGGTATAACAAAGAAATATGGACATGGGAAAGAAAGAGAGATCTGATATGATGCAATATATGTGCCAAGGAGGAAAAACAAATTAATCAATTAAAAAAGCAGCCCCAAAGAAGTTCAAAGAGAAATACAGACAAGGGTATCTAGATATGGAATATTTCACAATACAAACATAAGATCACAAAGAGGGAACAGAACAAAAGATTAGTGAAGTAGAAGTTAAAAAGATAGAAGGTGAAGTTATGGATTACCTATGAAGTGATGGATTAAGTATAGAAAAACTAACTCTGATAACAACACAGCATGATAGAGCAATGGATCCCCAAATTAGGGAGAAATCGGTGGAGCAGTAAACATTTGATCAGTTGTCATATGTCGATACTTTGGAGCCTTACAAAGGAAACCAGTACAAAAGTTCAGATGGCATTGCACAGTAAGGAAAGGAACAGGAAACTGTGGCAACTCTGACCCAGTCAGTGTTGTGGAGTGATAGGCCAGTAAGTTCCCATATGAAAGAACAATGAATGACACAGGATGAAACTGAAGAGACTATGTCACAGGAAGATTATCTGGAACTTCCTGTTGAATGCCTGCAGGAAACGGAGAGCAAAGAATGGTTACGTCAGTTTAGAAGAAAATGTTCTAAAAGAAAATTTGCTTGATTTAATAGAGATGGACAGACATATTAAGATCAATAAAAGAAACAGATTATAGAAAGTCAATAAAACCCAAAAAGTTAGAGATCTGATAAAACAAATGAACACAGTAATTAGGACTGTCAGTAGAAATTCATGTGATATAACAGCAGTAAATAGGATACATTACTGTGCAGCTAAATTAATAACAGATAGTCTTACCCCAAAAACACAAGGCAGTAAAAGAAAGGAAGGGGAGAAATCAAATGCCATCTTGGAAGTATCAAATAGACAAAAGGATAAAGCAATTAAGACTAGAAGTGTCACTGTTAAAAGAGTACAGAAGAAGGAACAGCTCAACAAAAATATCCAGAAAGATAGATATGATAAAAGCAACCTGCAGTATCAGAACATTTCAGGATCTATTGTGCACTATCACAAATAATAAACTAAAAATATCAGCACAGACAGAAAAACTTAGAAGATATGCAGATAAATATCAAAGAATAGTACAAAATAACCATTTTATTGATGACCCAAAAAAGTTTTATATAGAGAATTGGGAAACAAGGCAAAAAGAATTGAAACATCACCAAAAATGAAGAAATAGATAACATTTTGGAGAAACATCTATGAAGATCCTGTGGAACATAACAAACATGCTAAATTGACAGAAAAAGTGAAAGAAAAAATAAGACGTTCATATGTACAGAAAATGCAGTTGGATGAAGTAACAGTCAGAGAAACTGAAACAAAGTTAAGAAAAGCTCCTGACTGGAAAACCCCAGGCCCAGACGCAGTACCTAATGTCTGGGTAAAAGTATTAACATCTTTACATGAAGATTTAGCCATGACTAAGAACTATTTATATGCGTACCCTGAACAGATGCCAGCCTGTTTAACAACAAAAAAATTATACTCCTCCTTAAGAGTGAACCTGCAATATATCCTAAAAACTATAGACCAATAACTTGCCTTCTAACAAAGTATAAACTATACACTAGAATTGATGCCAACACATTTTATTGTTATTTAGAAGAAAACTCGATCATTGCAATAGAACAAAAGGGTAAAAAAGAAAGTATTATGGAGCTAAGGATCATTTGTTGTTAAATAAAGTCATACTGGAGAACTGTAAAAAGGGGATAGACTACAAAAAACATTTTACAGCATCCCACATTCATGGATAAAAGAGTGCTTAAAAATGTATAAGATACGCCCTACACTGTTTGATTCCATTATAACAACCATGATACAATGGTAAACCACTTTGCAGTTAAGCTATGATAAAGGACAAAATATTATCCCAGGGATAAAAATTCAAAGGCGATATTCCAGGGTGCTCTTTTGTCTTGCCCTTAAACCATTAAGCTGTCTACTTACTAGATTAGGTCATGGCTACAGTTTGGCTCCCAGAAAACAACAAAGTATGATTTAAACTGTATAGTTCATCAAATGAGAAACTGAAAGCAGAACTGCAAGTGGTCAAAACTTTCTCAGATGATATAAGAATGTAATTTGGTCTTGATAAACATGCCAAAGCAACCTTTAAAGCAGGAAAGCTGCAGCACCAAAAAAATATCAGTCTTGGACAGGAATGTAATACAAAAGAACTTGATCAAGAGGGAGTGTTTAAATATTTGGGAATTGATGAAAGATCAGCAATAAAACATGAAGAAATGTGAATAAAACTTAGGAAGGAATATTTTAGAAGACTACAATTAATACTGAAAAGAAGCTCTGACATCTAGAAACAAAGTTCAAGCTAAACCAATTTGCTCTTCCTGTTCTGACTTACAGTTTTGGAGTGATTGACTGATCTCAAAAGGTGTTGGATCAGTTGGGTAGCAAAACAAGAAAAATGCTTCATGCTTATCAAATGATTTATAAAAATCAGTGTATACCAAGATTATTTATTCCTCATTCTGAAATAGGCATGTGCCTTCTCAAAATTGATTATATGTATAGATCTGCAATCATAGGACTGCATACAGTACATATTTGCTGACCTCACAAGATTCAAACATAGAGAATGTTTTAAAACATGAGGAGGACAAGTCTAAGATGACTTCTCTGCTTATTTTAGCAGAAGCATATCAGTGTCAAGCAGGAATGGAAGTCAATCCAGAAGAAGATAAAAATGAGGCAGTAAATGAATGCGCCAAAAAAAACTAAAGAAAGAATATAAGATGAAGGATCGGATACGATGGCAAGAAATGTGCAAAATGCATAAATATAGTTGCAAGTACAGTAAGCTCCCTGAAAAACCTCATGTCAATCAGGATTTAATGCAGGAATGGTTAAGGAGAGATGAATTTAAGCCAAAAGATGGAAGGTTAATATCAATAGACCAGGGTAGTGGACTACATGCATGTTGGTTTACAAATTTCATTGAACATGAGGGAGAAACAGACAAATACAGGTTTTGTAAAACAGAATTGGAAACAGTGGCACATCTTGTTGCTGGATATGATATACTAATGGCAGAAGGCCGGTATACTGAAAGGAATAATAATGTGGCAACAGTGTTGCGTCATGGATTGTGCAAACATTATAATATTGAAGTAGCTGAGAAACATTGGAAACAGGAGTCGTAAATCATTATAGAAAATGATGAAGTTTATATCACATGGGATCACCCATTACCAACAGTTCAAAAACAGATGTAGTAGTCCAGGAAAAGACGACAAAAGTAGAATTGATCGTTGAAATCGCTACACCCAGTAATTTCATTTTCTTATGAAAAGGGAGACACAAAGTCATAAAATACCAGGATTTGCAGGCAGAAACAATGACATTGTGGAAGAAGGATACCCAGACAGTTCCAGTAGCAGTAGGAGTGATGGGTCTCATAAAAAAGAATTTACTGACATATTTAAATATGTTACAGACACATGTAATCCATACGAATTGCAGGAGTAGTCAGTTCTGGACACATTGTGGATGCTGTGAAGAGTAATTTTGTCTAACAATAAAGATTGAAACAATACTAATTTCATGAACTTTTATCATACTTTGACTTAGGATTGGGGTTCATTCCCATCATGGTATTATAAACCCAAAAGTCTTGGAGAAATTAAAAAAAAGTGAGAGCAGCAAAAGACTTAGAGAAATTAAATTGAGTGAGAGCAGTTGTGTCCACAAAAAGAGGGCAGAAAGGGCAGCCACCCCTGCATCTTACAGAGACTGATTTACTGTTTCGATTTGCCTTATCCCCTCTTAGGTGCTAGGCAAGCTGAGCAAGGTGTCATGGTCTCAGGCATGCCCCTACCCATTTCTCTTAGATGGCATCTCCTTTAAAGGTCTGCCTACTCACCTGGCACAGAAACTGTTCTGAGTCCCTGTTTCCAGTGAGCTACAAAGTGGCCCATCTTCCCATCTGCATATCATCACCCCCCCCCCCCAGAGAAAGTTGTGGAGGCAATACCTCATCATTCCTTTTTCCTCATTGCCAACTCCAACAAACACCCAAACCACTGACTAAATTCTGGTCACCTGACGCATAGAAAGCTCATTAACATTCTATCCAATGTAGCTGGCTGAAAAGTGTTGCATCTTGGGGAAGGTGTGCCTTCATTCCTGCAGTGACCTGAAAGAAAAATAACTAAGTTTCCAAAGGAACAAGGCAATTGTTTCAGCGGGTAGCATTATATGGGGTCTATATTATTTGAACTAAGTTTTATAACTTTGAATACCATATGGGCAACATCATATGGTCAAGATTATAAAACTTCGAACCATGAAAAAAAAAAAAGGCTAAACTCTAAACTAAGGGTTGTAGGCAAGGAGCAAGCCCCCTGCACCCCCCACCCCACCCTCTCTTTAAATATAACAACTCAGAGACCGTACTGTAACGCGGTAAAGGGAAGACTTCCCTTTACTGCACTGTAGTGCAATCTCGGAGTTGGTATATTTAAAGAGCGGGGGGGTATGGGGGGTGCAGAAGGGCTTGCCCCCCTGCTTTAACATGTTAGGTGACTTTTTTTTTTTTTTCACTGTTCGAAGTTTTATAACTTCGACCATATTGTGTCTTCCATATGGTATTCAAAGTTATAAAACGTTGTTTAAGTAATATAGACCCTTGTTCTATGATTTGGCAAATAATGTATCGACAAACAGAAATAATCCTCATTCCTTGTATTCTTTGTATCATCTGCACTATTGTTGTTTTCCCTTCTGATCCCACTAATTAAGCAAAAAGATGCTATTCTTCTCCCCACTCAATATTAATTCATGAAGGAAACATGTTTACTTTTCTGTGCATACCTGGATCTTGACCCTGATTGCAAAAGCCATCTGAATAAAAGTAACTCCTTCACCTTAAATGTAAATAAATGCATATTGGCCAATATTTTTCTTCCCTTGAAATTTCAACGCAGAATGTATGCAGCCTCTAACTAGTGGTAAACAGTGATGCATTTCTGCAGAAACATATGTTGACCCTCTGTGAGCAGAATTGTTTCAGTGTTAACCCAGAAAGTGATATATTCCACTTCATTTTATGTTTTTTTTTTTTTTTTTGCATGTTTTGTTTCATTGACACATTCTTTTATTCTTGTGCAGCATGTTGGAAAATTGTGTAAAACGGACTTTATTTAAAAGTATGTGTCAGAAGTATTTCTGATTAACCTATGCAAGTATCCCTTCCACAGTGCAGACTTGAACCTTGTAACAGTGTTACTACTAGTCAGTTACAGGGGAACAGCCATTCTTGGTAGCTCCAAAAGTTGGTCATTCTAAAGAAATAAGTGTAACAGGACTTGTTTTCTCTGTCTGTATGTAGCGTCATATTCCCAGGGTCATAAATATGACTAAAAGATTGCCTAGTGCATTAGATTTAGTTAATGGGGAGATGAAAAAGTTTAATGGTAAATTTAACAGCTTACTGTTTATCAAATGGCATCTTACTGAGACTGCATCAAAGGAATTTCCTCGTTGGATATAACTAAGACATATGGTTTGAAAAGCTGGTGCACTATTTCTTTAAGAAAGCCTATAGTGACCTTGTGAGGTGAATTTCAATCACTGCCTCTCACGTCCTAATCCCCCTCCCCCAAGCCTTATGCCTAATGTTTTTTTATTTCATTCAGCCTACACATCCCCAAGTGGTTTGTGATGTTAGCTCAGTGTAGGCTTGTGGGCATGATGAAGGGAAAGAGGTTTTACTTTGAGTGCTGCACTACTGTTTTATGATTGGTGCATGGTCCACCTGAGCTGTGATGTCATCAGTACTGTCACAGGCCCTGCTCTCACGTGACGGCTTGCTCTGACATAGTCTCCAATGCCTGTCAAGGAGGGCTTTTCTTAATAGTAAAGCTCTTCTCCCATTTACTACATTCTCCAAAGCTGCTTAAATACTTTTAAGAATTTAATCCTTGTAATTTAGTTAAGTGCAGATGGTTTCTTTGACCTGCAGCTTAAAAAAGTATCAATGTGGAGCATATTTTGCATCAGAATTTCTCAGGTGTATCTGTTTGTGTGTGACGGAGAAAGCACGTATACATCTGCAGCTCTTGATAAAACAGCATTTTTTCATATGGTAATACAGACATAAAGAGTGTGTGTGTGTGTGTGTGTGTGTGTGTGTGTGTGTGTGTGTGTGTGTGTGTGTGTGTGTGTGTGTGTGTGTGTGTGTGTGTGTGTGTGTGTGTGTGTGTGTGTGTGTGTGTGTGTGTGTGTGTGTGTGTGTGTGTGTGTGTGTGTGCGTGTGTGTGTGTGTGTGTGTGTGTGTGTCTGTGTGTGTGTGTGAAACGTTTGTCCATGCTGTAATATAAATGCATCAATCTATGATGGACATAAATCCTGAATGGAAGAACTTCTATAAATCCAATATTTGCTACTGACATTCAGTAGCACTGCTCTTTATCTTAATTACAGAATATATATATATATATATATATATATATATATATATATATATATATATATATATATATATAAATATATATACTATGCAAAAATTCAGAAATCAAGAGAAAATTCTCTGTCGTATTAACAAGCAATAATATAAAACGTATTGCAGTCAAAAGTAATGTTTAATGTTCAGGCTATATAAACTAAACAAGGTAAGCAGTTTCATCATTTGCATACTTTTTCTGTTTTTAATTCTGTGATATTTTCTTCATTGTTAAATCTGCCCCTGACATCCTTACTTACTATTTCATAATGTATCTTCCTTTGATATTGAATGATTCTTAATGGATTTGTCTGTTTGTTCTTGAAGTGTTAATGTTTCCTATTTTTGCCATTATTACAAAACTGTAGAACATGCAGGACCAGTTGCTGTATCTTTACCTTCTGACAGCTGCATTTGTTTTACACAGCTGGGCACAGATGCTAGAAAGTCCCCAGTTCAGGTTGCATTTGCTGTAGGTGGCTACATTGTGTGTGTGTGTGTGTGTGTGTGTGTGTGTGTGTGTGTGTGTGTGTGTGTGTGTGTGTGTGTGTGTGTGTGTGTGTGTGTGTGTATGCTTTCTACATTGACATTTCCTGCCTAACACTAGCAATTATTAATTAAATCAAGTTAATTGTTTCTGAATGAAATAATTTGCCTGATTTTGTGTAAATAAGATAATTTCCTTTGTTGATTCTGTGCAGCTAATTTGTACCATTCTATGAAGTTCTCAGTATAGCTGTTTCTGATGTTAGATTTAATAAAACCTTGACTGGGGTTCTCTCCTCTTACTCCCAGCCACTCTTTTAGACACTCTGTAGATTTACCCTTCTCAGGTTACCTGAATACCACTGCTTTGTTGTAACTATTCCACTAATGTGCTTCCTTCAGCAAGTCATTGTCAGTGATTTGTCGACAATAAAAATGACCGTTAAAGAGATTTCCCTTCTCGGGACTACCAGCCCTTATGGGTTACATACATCAGGGTTTCATCTATATGGAAGACCAGATTCCTTGTTCTGCAGGGTCATGTTATACAATCCTTGTTCTGAGGCTCACTTTATACAAACTATTGTTACTGATCTTTTAAAACAACTTCACCCTGCTACTTCATTCACTTATTTGACTGACAGCCATTGGTGGCCTTAGAGCTATTAGTCTCTGTAATTGCAATATCTCAAAGGTAAATGGCTATTTACTATTTACTATTTTTCATCACCGATTACTGTTTCATTATGGAATGTATAGGAGCCTTTGGCAGGTATAGATGCTCTGTTGGCAATGTCCTACTGATATATTTCCTCCTCTCTCTGGTGGTCCTAATATGCACTTGCCTGTAGGATGATGGCTTAGTGGTAAGATGTCTGCCTCACAGCTCTAGGACACCTTTGGTCATTGTCTTTGTGGAACTTTGTATCTTCCCCCACCTCCCAAAAACATGTTGGTTGTTTGACTACATTACATTGTTCAAATTAGACCTGTAGCTAGGTTGCTTGGTGGCCTAGGCAATGCCCCTACTTGGTGCTTTCCCCAGCCAGAGATAAGGACCCAAAAAAGGTCCTTTAAAAGATGCCATTCAGTGTACATAGTCATCATAGAAACTGTAACAAGGAACTCCTTACTACACTTCGTAAGCAACACTGAATGTCATTTAAAAAGTTGTGATAATAAACCATCTACCCACAACCCCTTTTTTCCCATTTTTGTACATGGGATCAGGGTGTCATTTCAACAGTGACAATCATCTAGAACCACTCTTCACCCTGCCAGGTGGCTAGTCCTGCCAGTTACTCTTTCATACCACAGATGCACATTCACAACTATGGCCAATTTAGAAGGTCCAGTCCAACTACTGCATATCTTCAGAATGTGGGAGGAAACCTGAGGACTCAGAGAAAACCCACATGAACACAGGGAGGACATGCAGACTCTACACAGGAGGCATCACAGCTGAAAATCAAACTGGAAAACCTGTTGCTGTTAAGCGACAGTGCTACCCACTACACAACTGTGATCACAAATGCAGTTACTTAAATGCTTTACCACTACAGGTAGCTATACCTGCAGGAACAGATTGGGAACTGAGCAATGCTTTCACTAAAATGCTAATCTCACACTCTAACTGCTTGTACCTGGAGCAGCTATCCCTCTTGCTCCACCCTTGTTATTGCTCAGGTTTATATAGTATTTAGATACCCGTGCTCTGGTGGCCTGAGATGAGACCGAAAAGCATCTGAAAACAAGTTAGCCTACTCTAAAAAAAGAAAAAAAGAAAGAAAGATGGGAAGAAAATCAGTACATAACTGTTATCATTATAAATCAGCCCAAGGCTAGCACCTAGGTAAGGAAATAGTTTCCTCTAGTGTATCCCATCCCCCCATGCCTTTAGTGATGATCCGACAGCTAGTTTTCTATAGATGCCCTTACTCCTCAAAGCTCTCCCTACAAGGTCAGTCATACATCTTTCCACTTTAATGTGATATAGTCATATATATCAATCCTGGCCTTACTGGAAGTCTCTATTCCACTTTCAGATTACCTCTTAACTTAATTTTGTTAATTAGTGACTGACTGCTTAGCTGTTCCTGGTTGCTTCTAGGATACAATCTTGTCTTTCTCAATAGGCTTTTGTATAATTCTGAAACCTGCTAACACAATATATTAATCTTTCATCCATATGCAATTGCAAGGAAGCTATAAAATAAAAGCAAAGTATTTCATAAAGAAATCTTTCCTGCAGTAACCAATAATACTATTAAAGCAAAACTGTTTAATTATGAGTGGACAATGATCGAACTCTCGAGAGTTCAACCTGCTGAGGATTAGACCTTCTAAACAGGAAATCAGTTTTGGTGAGTTGTACTCTCAGTGATGCCTTGTTTGAGAGTAATTCACCCTTCTTTGAGTTGGTGTGACTCTGGAGTTGTTATATATAAGTTTGAGGTGAGGGGAGGATCAGGGAGGCCTGCCCCTCCTGTGAAAAACACTTTAAAAAGTGTTTTTAGTCCATTTTTATCAGGGAATGCTGTTCATGGATTCCAATCCTCAGCAAATTGGGAATCAAGTAAAAAAAAAAATACTCTTGACTTTCTGTACATATTCACTGGTCCGAACAGTATCTTTTCATAAATGAGGCGGAGGTCTACTTCACAGAACCAACCTACAACTCCAACTCCTCCAAAAAGATTCCCCCAACTTCAACAATGCTGAGACTCTATTTGCAAAGCTCTCCCCTAACCAACATAAGCACCTAAACCTACTGGGTATCGATATACCCCCGGGTGACAACCTAACCACCCTAGAATCCATACTTCATTGGCCCTCATACTTCCTCCCTCAAGAAACTATCATGCTAGATGATGTTAACATTGACTGGAACTCCATCCATTCTCCCGCCCCCACCCACAACATTCACCTATATAACCCAACTTGTAGATACTCCCACACGCATTGATAAGGCCACAAAAAGAGAATCTACACTTGATTGGATCCTCACTAATCAACCAAATACTGCCTATCAGTGTGGCACCCTACCAAACTCTCTGAGTGACCACAGCCCCTCTTTTATCCTTAGGCAAAAACTTAAAATTATTGGATTTGCTACCAGTGCCAAATCACGATCCCACCACTGCCTTTACCTACAAGTCTTGCACTGGCTTGAATTTACAAACCTATTAAGGTACCATCAACTCAGCCTAGCTCATCTAATTCTGTACTATCCCGAGAACCCCCCCCCCAACATGACTGGCATGCTGAACTTCTACAATTCAAATAGACAACTTCGGTCCTCCACCAAAGCCTTAATCAAAACCATCGCATGCAAAAACAAATCCGGGGAATCACTATTTGCCCATGAAATAGCAAAAATATGGAAAGACCTTCCCCCTGACCTCTGACTAAAAAACTCCACACCCTCTTTCAAAAGCCTACTTAAAACCTACCTCTTCACCAACCATCTATGAAACTGTAATTGACCTCCTAGCCTCGTCCACTTACTATTTCTAGACCTCATCTGTCCTGGACAACACAAACAACACCATCTAACAATGCCTATCCATGTGTGAGCAATAAACTATATATGAGTGCATGTGTGTGTGTGTGTGTGTGTGTGTGTGTGTGTGTGTGTATATATATATATATATATATATATATATATATATATATAGTGTATAGGTATGTATGTATGTATATATGTGTGTCCATGTATATGCATATATATGTATGTATACTCTTACATGTATATTTGCTTGAATGTATATATGGAAAACTTAAACATTTATATCCTCTTACTCAGTTGTGAAATATCTTGCAGTCCTCTACCAGGTTCTTATCTACTCTCATTGTATATTCTGTACACTTGTATTTTCAATCAAAAGGGGGAATATCCTCTTATTGTATACTAACGGCTGTAAAGTCTACAATCTGTACGCTACTACTCTGTAATGTCTCTTTTGTAAATTTGTCTTCTCTCTGTAAACTTATGGAGTTTTTCTCCCCAGGACTCTGCTGAAAATGAACACTTGTTGTCCAGTCGGACTATCCTGGCAAACAAATGTTAAATAAATTAATAATAAATAAAAATAAACATTGGTTCCACCAAAGGACATAGAACATAATAAAGAACATAATATCCAAACTATATTTCTAGTCACATAATAAAAGTCCACTGATATTGAAATAGTCTCTTAGAGATAACTAATATATTGGCTCTGTTTATGAAATAACATGAAAACAAATAATTTTATATAATTGTTCACACAAACATTTTCCAATTTCTAGTTATTTTTCAATTGGAAAATAAAACTAACATTATTGATAAAGAAAAGGGATCGAGTGAGTTCAGTATTTCAAGACTGAAAGTAAACAAAATATTGTAGAACTTAAAATATATAAACCTTGAAAACATTAAAATAATAGGTTCATAATAAATATTTCAGATCTAATTCATTGTTGAGACCATGTGGTTGAAAGTATCATAAACAGAAATTAATCAACCCTCTTTGTCCAAGTACAGTTCTGGATTACAGTACAGATACTTAACATGAAATCTTAACAGGTTAAAGTACTGTGAGTGAACCTGTAAATAATGCTGAGCTGTAGGACCCTTTTGATCTCTAATGTGTTCTTGAACTTTTCTTTTAATCCTGTAAGTTATCAGTCCTATATAATATTTATTGCAAGGGCATCTTAAGCCATGAACAACTGTTTTATTAAATTAGCTTTGGTGAGTCTCAATGGAGAAGGAATAATCATTTATATTATGAACTAGAGTGCCATTTCTGCATTGACATGCATGTTTTCAGGTTTCATACATTTATGTGCTACAGTATTATATTTACTTTTGATTCTGAAACATATAACCGTCTCATTATCTATTAGCTATTAACAATTAGCTAATGTACATATGTGGAATCAAAACAGTAAACTAGACCAGATCCATAAAGGTCTCCCAAAGCATTGTTCTGACATACTGGCACTTTTTGTGATATGGCTTAAGTGATCCTCAATAAAATGGAAAGTATCCATCCAGATATGCAAATCACTAAACCACAGAGTACTTTGGGGCAAGGGGAGATTGTGCTGTACTCCTAAACAGACTCTTTGACTGCATGCCTAGTAACTACCTATGGCCTATAAAATTTAACCTTTATTAAAACACTAAAACAAACCAGAAACTTTTATTTTTAAATGTAGATTATATATGTTTATGCTCATGTTTTCAAACCAAATGAATGTATTACTTGGTATTGTAATACATAAAAAGACAGATTTTATAGTTAAAAAGTTATAGTTAGGGTTGGGAGGGTGGCCTAATGGTTAAGGTATTTGCCTTACAAACACAAGTTACACGGTTTGAGTCTCAAAAGGGATAATTGGCTAGGCTTAAAATGGCTCGCAAGGGCAATTAGCCTAGTACTAACCTATGAAAAACACAAGATTAGATTAAAAAAAAATAATTTTAATTGATTTTTCAAATACTAAGAAAGCAAATTAGGCCTCATATCATTACAAGTAGAAAAAGTGTTTCATTCTGTGAACTGGAAATATTTAAAGTATTACCTCATTATACTACACTGGGAAATGTATAGAAATGCTAAATATCATGTATACAAGGTCCAAGGCCTATGCCAAAATTGGTTTATTTCTCTGTCAAGCAATGAATCTAACTACAGGCACAAACAGGGTTGTCATTTCTTTATTACTTTTTTGCACACGAGAACTTTTTGTGAACAGTATTAGACTAAATCCAAATATTAAAGGATTTGATATTAATAATAAATATTCAAAAAAATCACTTGTTTGCTGGTGTTATAATGTTTACTACAATCAATATAGACAAGTCCATTAATGACAGTTTTATAATAGAGTTATCTGAAAACATGTCTAAATGAAAATAGATTAAAACAAACATGCTATTAATAAATCAAACTATTGGATAATCCCATAATCATTAATGTAATAAAATATAGAAAGGCGTCGTTTTACACATTTAAGAATAATTATAACCAAATATATGGACAATATTAACAAATTAAACTTTGGGAAGTTAACAATTTCACCTAACTTAATAAAAAGTGGAATAATAGCTGTTATACGTAAACAATTTTATTACATAAAATAGTATATAGTTTGCAGACAACCTCATATTTTTCTGGATAGAATCATTTTAAATAAATTCTGATTTTCTTTTTATGTTACCATATAACCCTAGCTTCATTTCTAAAAACAAGTTGTGTGCTGGGAAGGCCATTCAAGAATTTGTATGTGAAAGTTAATCTTTAAGTTCATATTTTAATGACAGTTATCTTTGATAAAAATATGGTATTGGTCTTAAAATCATTCAATATTAACTATTGGAAAACTATTGATTCTAACTATGTAAAGTACGTCATGAAAATTTTTAAAAACTACACATTTATAAATATGCTAATAAAAAATGTATATTTACTTTTTTTTCCCACTAATATTTATATCAGGATTTATAGAAAGTGTGAGCTATAAAATGTCATAGGTTTAAAAGAAAAATATCTAATTTAATGGCTGATATGGAGGAACATAAATCATTTCTGCTGAAGTCTAGCAAATAATGTTGGAAAACACTTTGACTATGTCAGAGGAGATTAAAACTGATAAAATATCCTTATTAGAATATGTGCTATAATTAAAGGTGACATACATATTAAACATTGCTTATCTATATTGCACAAAATTCTGTTAGATAATAACAATACAATCAAAACAAATTATTGGCGTTTCCTAAGTAAATTTAACTTATATGAATTTAATAAAATAGAAAGTAGAAATTTAATACTATGATCATAAGCTGATACTACTATAGGCTTGATATGGAAAATCTTTACTTATATATTTAGACTATTTTAACTGCATTTAAAATTAGTAAATTGTACGATAACAAAGATAAAACTTTTAGAAATGCGGTATTTTATTAATAGCAAGCTGCCAACATATATTTTATGACCACAGAAAGCTGGAAAAATGGAGAGGATATTAATGGTTTCTGTAAAGCTTAGTGCTTAGATAATTGCAGTTTAATAAGAGTATGAATTATTAACTTACCAATTCTGGCTGCGAAAGAAAACTGATTATATGTCGATATAGGGTATATTAGCAATAGTAAGAAAAATAACTAGAAATTGGAAAATAAATGTTAACTCACTTTAAGATTCCTTTATTTAGCTACTGATATGAATCAAAAAGAGATGGAAATTAAAGTGTTAGTATGTAGAAAAATACACATGATTTCTGATGCTGGAACAAATTGAACTGATTGTTAAGAAAATATTCTGTAAATGTTAAGGGTCAATAATAAGCATCATCTTGGATGTATGTTTATATTAACAGAAACCAATATTTGTGCATTGAACTTTTGGAAATAAACTATAAATAGTTGTTTGCTTCTTGGAACAAATTAATATTTTTTTTGGAAAAAGAAAGCTTGAACTAATGCTTGTGAAGATGTGCATTATATTGGTTCTATGAAAACCTAGAATACTCAACAGTCCCAAATAACATATATTTTCCCCTATAGTGGCACAGAGAAAGCAACACTTTAATGAGTCTGTTGTTCTCTTGAGCATTTCTGACAGCTGTACTTGGAGGGTCTTATATACCGCTTTACATGGCAGTCAATATTTTTGTTTCAGAATAATTAACTTTTTTTCATTTTGTACTTTGCTTTTTTCTGTCATGTTTGGATAGTCTTCTGCTGATTCAGTTTTTCATTTCTCCTACCTTCTCTCTCAGTAAAGTTAATAACTACATTTACAGTTTTGTGTCTATTTGCAAAGTTAAAACTCAGGAGATTTGGATTTTGTTCAATTGAAATCCTGACAAATTTCTTTAATAATTTTCTCTTTTATTTTGTACTCTTTTTGTAATGTGACAAAGTGACATCTCAGGTGCCCTGCGACAAGTAAGTCATAATGCCCTGGGATGCTACCTTATTACATTATAATCAGCTCTGACTTAAGAGACACATTTTAGTCTTTAACAGGGGGAACTTCTAATTTATAGCTGAAAGCTAAATGTTTACATGGTACCAGAAAACATATACAGAAACCTGATTGGGAGTTTTTATTACAAAATCAGACTATGGGCACTTCTGCTGCAGAACAGTGGTGTTCAGATTAGACTGTCTTATGAAAAGAAGAATAAGAAAGAATGAATTAACTTATTCAGATATGTCTTGTCTTAAAGTTGCTATATGTAGAAATAAACATATGGTTGGAAACTTGTAAAATATTTGTTTTAATTGTAAATCAGCTAATATTAATTATTGCTATTACAATCCCTGAAAATAGTTATATAGTAAGTCTCAACATTTATTGATTTATTTTAATTTATCCATTTGTTATCCAGTTGAGCAGACTAGCTCAAAAGCCCTTTTCAACCATGGCACAGCTTTGGTAGCCATTTGGAATGTCACATTTGAAACATGGAGACTGAATGGTCAAAAAATCAGAAGAGTACCACTTCCAGAATATTCCCTTTTCTCCAGGGTGATGTTAGAGTTGGTATACATAAGTTCAGGGGTGTGGGGATGGCAACAATATAATTCATTATTTAAAAGGGGGAAAGGAAGCATTAATAATTGATAAAAGGAATCGACTCATGACCTTTAGTATAAACCATAATAAAAGTATATTAACTGCTGAATAGTACGCATTTACAGAAGAAGGGAAACAGAGATGTGAAGAGATTTTGAAATGAAGTATTAGTTGGGGGTTATTTTTATTTGATTTTATTCTGTTTTATTTCTTTATGTCTGGACTATTTGCAAAATAGAAAGACATGAAGGGAAAATAATGTGAAAAGAAAATACACTTGGCCAAGTAAAAGAGGGAAGTAAGAGGTTATCAATGAAAAAGAAGCCTATATTGAAATGAGTGATAGAATGAGGCAAAGGCACATGAGAATTCCATATAAAAAGGTGATAAAGTTCACCCACAGGGGAAGCTATTAATACAAACTGAGATGGCAAAAACGAGAAGGTACAGGCAAATAAAATGTCAGTTACACTGAGAAACTTGAATACAAATCTCAAACGGCTACAGGTACACTGAGGTGCCAAGACTGCAATAATAAGAATTAGAATGAGGCACCAGAGTTACACACTGAAAACTATCCACAGTAACTTATTAGAAAAAAGAACAGTAGGTGAGCGCTTTCACAACTCAGTGTTGCTTCATCAGACAATGTTAATGCAGACCATGCTTGGTTAAATACTTAAGCAATCAGTGTGGTTTCAAGAATTTAAAGCAATACAGTCAAAATAATTTAACAAAAGATTTTCTTATATAGGACACATATTTATATTATATACATTTTTTATACTTTTTACATATAGCATGGTAAACAATGATGGTTTTTACAGAGATATGTGTATTTTAAGGTTGGTTTTAAATACATAGTTTCTATAAGCTTGTACTAACAGTGTTTGATTGTTAAATTATTTTGACTGTATTGCTTTAAATGCTTGAAACCACACTGATTGCTTAAGTATTTAACCAAGCATGGTCTGCATTAACATTGTCTGATGAAGCAACACTGAGTTTTGAAAGCGCTCACCTACTGTTCTTTTTTCTAATAAAGTTACTGTGGATAGTTTTCAGTGTGTAACTCTGGTGCCTCATTCTAATTCTTATTCTTACACTGAGAAACTTCATAGAAATTAAAAGGAGATTATTTGATTAGAAGAAGGGTTGAAAGTGTAGTATATCAGTCAGAATTATTGAATGAGTACTTCATCTGGGTATTTACCCAGGAGAGACAAGGCATAGTGCTAACACTAGAAAGAAGAGCAAGTGTTAACAGATGAAGAGTGGCAATTAAAAAATATAATATGAAACTCATAATAAAGGTATTTTGAATGCCTAATGGTATAACATGGCTAGGTTTAAAATGGTCCTTAGGGACAGTTAGCCTAGTATTCACCTATGAACCTAAAAAGCACTCCAAAATTTTAAGCTCATTAAAGCTTGACTGCTGGAGGAACTACCTCCCAAGTTGCTAAAAGAGTCAGCAGTCATGCTTGACAAACCAATTGTAGAACTGTCACTCCTTTGTTAGTGACTTACGTGGATCCACAACACTGCTGGTTGGTTTACATAGGATTTCATGTAGGAAGGGACAAAGGAGTTGTACGTCTAATAGTCTGTTTTCCATTTCAAGGAATACCTGGGAAAAGATTCTATGTGGCAGGCTGGCAAAGTGCCTCAATGATAACTCTTTGGCTAATGATTGACAGCATGACTTCATGTAGCAGAGGGTCTACTTCACGTTGTCCAAGGCCGACAATATCGAAGCTGATATTGTTGGCACCAGATTAGCAAAAGCAAAAAACATTGAATGTTTAAATGGAAATCTCTGTAAGGGGAGATTTCCATTTAGTTCAATGTAGTGCGGTCTCGGAGTTGGTATATTTAAGTAGGGTGGGTGTGGGGGGGGCCATTTTTTTTTATCTTTCGATGTTTCAGAATTCGATGATATGGTGTCGACCATATCAGATTCGATATTCTGAAACTTCGATAAGATAATATAGATGCGTAGCAAAGCTCTTATCAGTTCAGGTATGCAAGAACTCAGGCCAGAACCCCTTCTCATGTGTTCCTTTATTTTTCATTCAGTGACCTCCAACTGCCTATTCTACCTCTTACTGCTTTCTGTGGGATTTCCCATCTTACGGCCCTACTCCTTCAAACTATCATTCATACCTTAGAACACAATTTACTCCCTTCTTACACCCCTTGTACTCACATTTACTTACCTTTGTAAATAACTTGCTTCAGATTGTTTTCTGACAGTCTTCCTTCAATTGTGTAAACCCGCTCCATTTGCCCTACGGGCTCACTCTGCTCCCAAATCTCACCCGCCCCCAGTAATCCCAAACTTATACTGCCTTAACCACACCCCCACCTTAACCTCCTATCATACTTCAACCCTCCCCCTCCATTACAACCTATCACACCCCGCATTTTCTTTACATAAAACACAAATTGACAACTATCTCATCCTAACTCCCCTACCAGGTCTTACTCCACCTATTCCCCATCTTTCACCTTACCTACCACAATGCATACCTCACAGATATCAACATATTCAAAACATCTTCTCTTATCCTCACTTCTTCCTCTCCTTATTATACCACACTTTCTAACCTGTTATGAACACCTGAACCTTATTAAATCTCACACTTTCTCTAAACATACAAAAATATCTTTCCAGTCTAAGCCCCAACACTATGTTAACATAACATCTTCTCCCAGCTACCTACTACCAAAATTTCATAGGAAGGTCCATATAACTTACTTCTTTCAAAAATACAGAAAATCACTATACATATTCCATAAACCCTCAAATCTAATTAAAAGACTGCTACTATCCCTTCTAGATGGTGACATTCATCCCAACCCAGGCCCAAATAACACTGCAGCTATTGACCCTCTCTCTAGCTCACACATCCTCACCAAACCACCTAACTCTCTCACTTTAGCTCATCTCAACATCCGTAGTATTAACAATAAACTTGCCCACCTCCACACTCTGTTAGACACACACTCATTTGACATTCTTTGTCTATCAGAAACTTGGCTAAAACCTACAACCCATGACAGTGAGATTATCCCACCTGGTTATAATGTCTTGAGACTTGACTGTAAAGCTAAAAAGGGTGGTGGGATAGCTATCCTCTACAAAACAGGGATGCAAATTACGGCTTTACAGGAAAAACCTCCCATTGTAAGCAATGCAGAAATACTAGTCTCCAAACTCCAGCTTAATACCCACAAAGCCATCTACGTCATTTGTACCTACCTTCCCCCAGGTAATAACGTGAATACCCTCAAGGAGATCTTTAGCTGGCTCACCATTAATTTCCCCCAAGAAACCATAGTCTTTGGAGATATGAATATTGACTGGAAGACATGTTCCTCAGAACACCCTTCCACCCACTTAAACCTTCATAGTTTTACCCAAACCATTCACTCTCCCACCAGAACTAATAAACCTTCCAACAAAGAAAGCATACTAGATTGGATTCTGATAAATTGTCACCACCAAACATATTAAGTAGGAACCCTTCCTGACGATGTAAGCGATCATGCACTAACTTACTTAATCAGACACAAAACTGATACCTCCAAACTAACAACTTACAGAATAGTTAGAACAAATAAAAACTTTAACCCTGACTCTTTCCAAGCTGAACTCAGAGCTTGCAACTGGGCACCCCTGAAACACCTTTCTCTAGATGATGCTGTAAAATACTTCAATGAAAAATTCGTATCCATTCTTGATTCACATGCCCCTTCACAATCTATCAGAAAAAGCTCTAAACCTGCCCCTTGGCTATCAAAAGATACTAGGCAAAAAATTATACTTAAAATAAACTCTGGGCCAAATTTCAGACTACTAGAGACCCCATAGATCAACTCAATTTCAAACAATTAAGAAACATTACAAAAAAAGCCGTACTTCTAGATAAAAGAAACTACTACTTCCATTTACAACAAACTAACCAAGATAAACCACAAAAGTTCTGGGCAGGTATAAATAGTCTGTTAAAACCTGGCTACTCTGACACACCTTCCCCCTCAGGCACACCCCAAGATAACCCAAAGCAGGTTGCAGATGCCTTTAATACCTTCTTTACTGAAACTGTCCAGTCTCTTTCCAACCATCTGTCCCCCAATATCTCCAATCTCACCACTTCCTCAAATGTCTCTCTTCCAACACTCCAACTACAACCAGTTCCCACATCTCTCATTTGCTCACTTCTCCACAAACTTAAATTGTCCTCTCCTTCAGCAGACCTTCTGCCTGCTCAATATCTAAAAATAGCAGCTAAAGCAGTAGCCTATCCCATTTCCATCCTGATTAATAGAACCATTCTCGAAGGTTACATCCTATCAGTATGGAAAATATCCCATATTATTCCCCTTCACAAAGGTGGTAACTCAACTGAACTCTCAGATTATCGACCTATAGCCTTACTCCCCCCCTGGCCAAAATCATGGAAAGATGCATACACAAACAACCCCTCAATCACTTAATAAATAATCTACTGGCTAACTGTCAACATGGTTTTAGACCATTCCATAGCACCACCTCTGCCCTCCTATCCTTCTCTGACTGCATTAATAAAAATTGTAATAACAATATTCTTACCTCAGCCCTCTTTTTAGACTTATCTAAAGCTTTCGACATGGTTAACCACCAGCTACTTATAGGTTCATAGGTAGGTACTAGGCTATCTGCCAGAAGGCATTTATAAGCCTAGTCAGAATGTGTTGGCTTTCGCCGCCCCCTTAGATTAGTTCCCTGTGTCGCTGTCAGGCAGAGCCACTGAAGTGATCCCCAAGGTAAACTTTCTGTTTCCCATCCACTCGTCAAGGTTTCTCTTGAAGGGTGTTAGCGAGGAGCTCTGCCTAATGTAGATTGGGATCTTGTTCCAAAGCATGGGTAGTCTCTAGGACAGGAATCTATCCCTCCAGCACGTCCTATTTATTGTTGTGGTGAGGTTTAGATCCCTAGAGCATGTGGCTCGCGGGGATAAGGTTTTCTTTAGGTGGAGCATGTCCATCAGTTCTGGGTTGGACATGGCCTTGTATGTCAGGCAGAGATCACCTCTGAGTAGGCAGTATGCAACCGAGTACAGCTGTAATTTCTTCAGTCACGCTGCATAGGGCATCTGTTTGAGGCCAGTGATCCTCTTGGTGAGGTACTCCTGTGGTCTTTCCAGCTGTTGCAGGTGTCTTGTAAGGTACATCCCAAATGGGGTGTTGTACTCTATGATGGGTCTGATGAGTGATGAGTAGAGAAGGACAATGACCTCTTTTGATCTGGATGTGAACCCTTTTGTGATTAGGGGGGGCCACGTAGAAGGATTTTCTAATCACTTTGGCAATGTGATTATCAAAGGTGAGATTACTACCTACTTGGGTCCCCAGATCCCTTATTACGTCTTTCGTATTTAGGGGACTACCACCTATGTGGTAGTCTGTGGGTACTTTGTTTTTTCCAAAGGGGATGACTATGCACTTTTTGGCATTTAGCTTGAGGCCATGATTTTGACACCAGGTATCCATCTCAGTGAGACCCTTTTGGAGGATGTCTGTGTCAGCTGGAGAGTCAATTATAGTCTCTAGTTTGCAGTCGTCTGTGAACTTGGTCAGCCATAGTCCTCCTATGCTTGCCTGTACCTCTGAGAAGTATATGCTGAACAGGAGGGATCCTAGGCTGAGCCCTGGGGAAACGCCACTTGTAACTGGTTTAGAGTCGGACCTAGCTCCTGCAGCTCTCACCATGTGGGTTCTGTCCGTGAGCCAGTTGGCAACCCATCTTGTGATGTAGGGGTTTATGTTCAGGCTGGTGAGCTTGTCTATAATACCAGAATGGGGAATTGTGTCGAAGGCCTTTGTGAGGTCTAGGTAGGCTGTGTGTACCACCTTTCCCTCGTCTATAGCCTTGGTAACTGTCTAAAAGACGTCCACCAGGTTTAGGAGGCATAATCTGCACTTAACAAAGCTGAACTGGGTAGGGTCCAGTGTTTGGAGGTTCCCAATGTCTCTGTTAATGAGTTCCATGATGATACACTTCATAGTCTTGCAGACCAAGCTAGTCAGGCTTATAGGGCGATAGTTCCCAGGGTCTGTTGTGGCTCCATCTTTGTGGAGCGGAATAACCGTTGCTGTGCTCCACTCTATGGGTACGTAGCCTGTGGAGAGGTTGAGTTTGAACAGTGTTTAGGTGAGGGATTAGTTCATCTTTGAGCTTGTGTAGGACATAGCCTGGGACACCGTCCGGTCCCATTAATGCTGTGTTTTTGGCTTTGGAGAGGGCTGTTTTAACCCGAGTGTCTGTGATTTCAGGGACTCTACATTCTTCTGGTATGGTTATGGGCCCTTTTGGGGGTGAGAGGGGGTGAAGTTTGCTCTGAACCTGTCTGCCAGGATGTTGGTGATATCGGTCAGTTCAGTGTATTTTGTGCCATTCTGCACTAACTCCAAGCAGATCTGAACATTGCCACTTAGATTCTTGACATAGCTAAAGAATGCTTTGTGGTTATCTTTGGAGTCCTTGGCAATTTTTCTTTCAAAGCTTGCCTTGGATGATTTTATGAGAGATCGTAGTTGCTTGCTGATACTGATGAGGGATGTACTGATACATTTACTAAAATCCCTTGCACTACACGCAAGCTCAGTAAAATGGTTCCAATGCTATCTTCACAACAGGCAACAGGCAGTGCGTTAGGACAATAACTTATCCAACCACCTCCCTATTACCCTTGGTGTCCCTCAAGGCTCCATCCTGGGCCCTCTCCTTTTTTCTATTTTCATTAATGACCTTCATACTAATATTCCCCAAGCCACCTGCATACAATATGCAGATGATTTTACTTTAATTTGCTCAGCCTCATCTTCCTCTGAACTGTTCACCCTCACCCAGCACGTATTACAGACTGTTGAGACATGGTTCTTAACACAATGCCTAATCCTGAACCACAAGAAAACAAAACTCTTACTTTTCTCTCCCACCCGAACATCCACTCCTCTACACTTCACAGTAAAATCAAATATCACCTGATCCAGCAACCAGACTCCTTGGAGTTGAGATAGACAATAACCTAAACTTTGATACTCACATTAACAACACTATAAAACTAGTCAACAAAAAATGGGCTCCCTCTAGAGAATTAAACCCTTCCTTACTCCTCTTGCCGGAACTACCATTGCCCATACCCATCTTATCTCCACTCTCCTCTATGCCTCCCCTATTTACACTAATCTGTCCAAAAGGAACTACAGAAAACTTGCAGTTGCATTAAATAATATTGCCAGATTTGCCTCTGGCTCCACATTTAGAGCCCACCACTGCCTAAACCTAAATCACTTTGGATGGCTTGAACTGCAGAATTTAATTCAATTTCATCAACTTACAATAGCTCACAAAATCTTGTACAAACCCTCTAAAACTCCCATACTCACTACCCTTATTACCCCTTACAGTAATCTTAAAAACTTACGCTCTTCAAATAAACTACTTGTATCTACCACTAAATCCAACAATATGGCTGGCAATTCCTTGTTCTCTAACACAGTTGGGAAAACCTGGAACTCTCTTCCTGAAAATCTTACTGCAATTTCCTTACTTCCAAGTTTTAAATCTCAACTCAAAATTCACCTCAAAACTCAATGGCTCTGTCCCTGTACTAACCCTGATTAACATTGTATGCGTGTCTACCTACTTTACTATTCGCTTCCTCCAAACTTAACTTTTGTTCCCACACTACCATTTCTCACCTAACAACCTAACACTTTTGTAAGCATCTAAAGATCTTTTATCCTTGAGGAAAACCTCTCCTATTATAAACGACCTTTCTATATATGTTTTCCTTTGGTATTGTATTTAAATTCCTGATACTAAGTATGTAACTAAATGTTTTTCACTAGTTTGTTTAATTGTACCACTGCAGTTAGTGTTTTTTTTGATGTGGAGCTTTTCTCCCCAGGCCTCTGCTGAAAATGGAGATATATCTAGTTGGACTAGCCCGGTCAACAAATGTAAAATAAAAAAAAAATAAAATGTGGTACAACTGTATTTGAGCAAGCCCACTGACTGTTCTTTACAGAAGCTTTGTAGGAAAATTAAATCATAAAAGGATGAAAAGCAAAAGCACAGACTGGATTGGAAACTAGCTGTCATATTGCAATTAGATGGAGGTTGTTGCAGAGGAATTATCAGGAGAAAAATCAGTAAGCAGTGGAATGCCAGAGCATTCATTGCTAGGAATGACCTTAGTTAATATATTTTGTTTTTTTTATTTTATTTTATTTTAATATATTTGTTTGAAATATCATATTGGGTTTGAAAAGCAAGACCAGCTTATATGCTGAGTATGTTGAAAGTACAATGAATGGTCCCTGACACATACATGGGGGGGGGCTCATCTCCAGCTAGGACCAGACGTGGCTTAAACTGTGAAGAGACAAAGGCAGCTAGTATGATGAAAACGTGCAGGCTTATGATTTTTTGGTGGACCCAGGGTAAACACAGAAGAGGAAGGATGGAGGAGAACAACAGATTGCTGTCAGCTGAAAGAAGGCTGGAGCAGAAAAAGTATAGGAAATGCTACTTTATGATGAGGATAAGAAAGCCCTAAAATGTGTTTCCTAAGTGGGGTGCTGTATGGTTGTAGAGACATTTGCAGTTCTATAAGAAAAGCCCAAGAAAGGAAGGAGAAAGTGCAGAGGAGGACCAGCTGCATATGGCCTAGATGCAACACCTGGATGGACTTGCCAGACTGTATGTCTTCTTTCAGTATCATCTTTATATGATCATATATATTTTCCTTTAGACATCAGGGCAGTGGGCAAATGTGAACAAATGCAGTGGAATAGTTCTCCTGCCAGCATTAGGAGGAGTATTGCAGTACTGAAAGTATTTGTGTGGCACAAGTAAGACTGAAGGCAGCCAGGCTGTGTAAATCCTGGTAGCATAAATATGTGCTAAAGTGCTGACTGCAAAATAATGGAGGACTGGCTGTGACTCAAATTGCCTTGGTTGACTAGCAGCCTAAGCACTGGTGGAGCCATTCAGGAGGAGTAGGACTCAGCAGCAAACACCAACTCCCCTAACCTGGGGGAGGGAGGTGACCCAGTCTACTGCATTACTGACACATAGTGGAGACCAGGTATAAAAACAAGGTAGTGTGCGGTTTCACCTACCAAAGCAAAACAAAGTATACTTGTACTGTAATAGAGTTGAAGTATAAAAAACATTAGCGGCTATGCACAGCCATGCCACTATGAACTAAGCAGAAAATCTACAGTCCCAGCAAGATGATGGCCTCAATCCCCTATCCTGACACCCCAACTCCCACTCTCACTGGGTATAGGAAGGGGAAATGAATGGGTCAGTAGATGCTGGAGTGCTGATGGTCACATGGAGAAAGGATAAAAAAAGACCTAGAGAAAAGGGCATTAAAGTAACTGGCCGATAAACTGCAGGTATTTTCATAATCTTTTCACTATAATGTTACAAACTATTACATTCTAAATTTCATATAGAAAATCATTTCTGTTGAATGCCAGAACAAGATATACTGATTCAAGAGCTGTCAGTCTACCCACACAGCTGGAGACCTAAGATTAATAAAAAAAAAAAAAGTAGAAGTTAAAAAAGAGAAGCTGAAGTTATGGAATACCTGTGAAGAGAAGGATTTAGTGTAGAAAGTCTAACACAGGTTATATCACAACATAATGGAACAATGAGTCCCCCAAGTAAAGAAAAACAGGAGGAGCAGGAGACATCTGAAGAAGAAATATGGACACGGGAAAAAGAAAGAGATTTAATATGGTGCAATATTTATACAAAGGAGAAAGCAAAACTAAGCAATACAAAAATAGCAGCACCAAAGATATTTGAAGAGAAATACAGGCAAAGGCATCTGGATATAGAAAATTTTACAATACAAAAATAAGAAAACAAAGCAGAAAAGAGGATTAGTAATGGAGAAGTTAAGAAATAGAAACTGAGGTTATGGATTACCTGCAAAATGGAATATTTAGTGTAGAATATCTAACTCTGATAACATCACAACAGGATCGAACAATGAATCCCCAAATTAAGGATAAACCAGTGAAGAAGAAAACATCTAATCAGTTGCCATGTGAAGATACTTTGGAGCCTTCTACAGGAAACCAGTACTAAAGATCAGTTGCAGTTGCACAGCAAGGGACGGAATAGGAAACTCTGGTAACTGCAATGTAGTCAATGTTGTGGAGTAATAAGCCAGTGCGTTCCCATATGAAAGAGCAAAGGATAACACAGGATCAAACTGAAGAGAATGTGGCACAGGAAGATGCTCTGGAACTTTCCATGGAATGCTCACAGGAAATGGAGAACAAAGAATGTGCTTTCAGTTTAGAAGAAAATGAGCTAAGAGAAGAGTTGCTTGATTTTATAAAGATGGACAGACATATTAAGATCAAGGAAAGAAACAGACTGCAGAAAGTCAATAAAACTCAAAAAGTGAGAAGTTTGATAAAACAAATGAACACAGTAATTAGGACTGTTCATAGAGATCCATGCAATATAAGAGAAGTAAACAGGATATATTACTGTGCAGCTAAATTAATAACAGATAAAGTCTTACCTCAAAAACACAGGGCAGTAAGGAAAAGAAAGAGAGAAATCAAAGACCATTATGGAAGTATCAAATAGTGGAAACTATAAAGCAATTAAGACAAGGAGTGTCACTGTTAGAAGAGTATAGAAGAGGGAACAGATCAACAAAAATTCAGAAAGATAGACATGATAAAACTAGTGCACAGGTAAAAAAAGGTCAGGATCTGTTGTGCACTAGCGCAAATAATAATCTAAAAATATCAGCACAGTCAGAAAAGCTTGGAAGATATGCAGATAACTATAAATGAAAAGTACAAAATAAGCAATTTATTGATGATCCAAAAAAGGTTTATAGAGAACTGGCAAACAAGGCAAAAGGAAATGAAACACCACCAAAAAAGAAGAAATAGACACATTTTGAAGAAATATCAATTAAGATCCTGTGGAAAATAACAAAGATGCTAAATAGACAGAAAAAGTAAAAGAAATAATAAGAAGTTCAAATGTACAGAATATGAAATGGAATGAAGTAATGGCGGAGATACTGAAACAAAGTTAAGAAAAGCTCGTAATAGGAAACCCCCCAGGGCTAGATGCAGTACCTAATTTCTGGCTAAAAGTATTAACCTCTTTATATGATGATTTAGCCATGAGTAAGAACTATTTATTTGCACACCCCAAACAGATGCCAGCCTGGTTCACAACAGGAAAAACAATGCTCCTACTTAAGACCGAACCTGCAAGCTATCCTAAAAACTATAGACCAATAACTTGCCTTCCGACAACATATAAACTATACACTGGAACTGATGCTGACAGAGTTTATAGTCATTTAGAAGAAGTCTCAACCATGGCAGTTGAACAAAAGAGTAACAAAAGAACGTCATATAGAACAAAGAACCATTTATTGTTAAATGAAGGCATAATGGAGAACTGTAAAAAGGGGAAGAATCTAAGTATGGCATGGATAGACTACAAAAAAGCATTTGACAGTATCCCACATTCATGGATAAAAGAATGCTTAAAATGTATAAGATACATGCTACACCGATCAATTATATTACAGCAGCCATGAAGCAGTGGAAAACCACTTTGCAGTAAAGCCATGATAAAGGATAAATTATTATTCTAGGGATAAAGTTTCAAAGGGGGATATTCCAGGGTGACTCTCTGTCACTGCTGCTCTTTTGTCTTGCCCTTAACCCATTAAGCTGTCTACTTAACAGATTAGGTCATGGCTATAATTTGGCTCCCATAAAACAACAAAGTGTAAAGACTCCTCATCATCTTTTTGTGGATGATTTAAAACTGTTTCGTTCATCAGCTGAGGAACAGAAAGTTCAACTGCAAGTGGTCACAACTTTTTCAGATTTTGCAAGAATGTCATTTGGTCTTGATAAATGTGCAAAAGCAACCTTATATAAGAGAACCTGAGCAAGAGAGAGTATATAAATATTTGGGAACTGATGAAGGATCAACAATAAAACATGAACAAATGTGAATAAAACTTAGTAAGGAATATTTTAGAAGCCTAAAATGAATACTGAAAACAGAGCTGACATCTAGGAACAAAGCCCAAGCTATAAACCAGTTTGCTCTTCTTGTCCTAACTCATAGATTTGGAGTGACTTATTGGACCCAAAAAGTGTTTGATCAGCTAGACAGGAAAATAAGAAGGATGCTTGATGCTCATCAGATGATTTATAAAAATGAGTGTATACCAAGACTATGCAATCCTCGTTCTGAAGGAGGTATGGGGTCTCCTCGAAGTTGATTACATGTATAGATCTGCAATCATAGAACTGCATAAATATCTGCTGACCTCACAAGACCCAAACATAGTGAAAGTTTTAAAATATGAGGAGAATAAGTCTAAGATGACCTCCTTGATTAGTCTAGCAGAAGCATATCAACATCAAGTGGGAATGGAAATCATAGCAGAAGTAGATAAAAATCAGGCAGCAACTGAATGTGTCAAAGAACAAAAAAAGAATATAAGTTGAAAGATTAGATGAGAAGGCAAGAAATGTGGAAAACGCATCAGTATAGTTGCAAGTATAGAAAACTCTTGGAACAACTTCATGTTGATAAGGATCGAATGCAGGAATGCTTAAGGAGAGGTGAATTTAAGCCAAAAGACAAAAGGTTAATATTCACGGCCCAAAATAGTGCACTATGTACACATTGGTTTACAAAGTTCATTGAACATGTGGGAGAAACAGACAAATGTAGGTTTTATAAAACAGAATTGAAAACAGTCACACATCTTGTTGTTTGTGATATACTAATGGCAGGAGGACTCTGTACATAATAATGTGGCAAGATTGTCACATTGGGGATTGTGAAAACATTACAATATTAAAGTAGCTCAAAAACACTGGAAACATGAGCCACAAAGCATTATAAAAAATGATGAAGTTTATAGCACATGGGATAACCCATTACCAACAGTTCAAAAGATAGATACTAAAAAAACGGATATAGTGGTCCATGAAAAGAAGACAAAAGTAGCACTGATGAATGAAATTGCTACACCCAGTGACTACAGTGAGACACAAAGTCATAAAATACCAGGATTTACAAGCAGAAATAAGGGCAATGTGGAAGAAGGATACCCAGAGAGTTTCAATAGTTATAGTAGCAACGGATCTCATAAAAAAAAGAATTTCCAGTCATACTTAGATATGTTACCAGTACAAGTAAGTCCATATAAATTGCAGAAGGAGTCATCACTGGGACATTGTGGGTGCTGCGAAAAGCACTTCTGGTTAACATCAAAGATTGAAACAATAATAATTTCATGAACTTTAATCATAATGTGAGTTAGGAATGGGGTCCATTCCTGTTGTGGTATTAGAAACCCAAAAGGTTTGGAGAAATTAAAGTGGAGATTGAAATAGCATTCCAGCTACCAAAACAAAGGTCAAGGAAGAAGAATGTTGTGGTTCTTGATTGCAGGCTTCTGTTGGGAGAAGTGAGGATTTATCTTTATGCTAATAATCCTTAAAGATGCATGAGAGAAAGTATGGCTACAGAAAATAGAGTCAGATCTGTTCTTCCACTTATCACATTCATAAACAGGAAATTAATGACCTTATGTGGCTGTAATTGCCTCAGATTTAAAGGGTTAAACTTTAGCCACTGAATAAAAAGAGTTGTATCCACTACCAGGACTCCTCTTCACATGTATGGAATAAAAGGAGCCATGGGGTTAGAGGCAGAAAGCAATTACCTGAATGACCAGCTACAGTGCAATGGTAAGGGAGGCAAGAAACCAATGGTAGCCTGCCTAGTTTAGAGCTGTAGCCTACATGATTTTCAAGACACTTGCAAAACAATTGTTTAAAACAAATCATGATGCTGGATGCATGTGACTTGCAGGAAAATTCATTTATTTGAGATCTACCAATTTGTACAGTTGCAGTGTACACTCTGTACTTTCTGTGGGAGTATAAAATTGCAGTATTACAGTATGAGAACACATAATGGCTGATAGGCAGTTCATAACAACAAAGTTATTGCTTTGGCATGTTACTATATAGCACTGTGACCTGAGATTAAAGCCCATCAGGTCATAATTGTACATTGCAATACCAAGAATGAGTTCCTGTGCTGTTGTAAACCACTACTCATTTAGAGATTTTATTCTCTATTAACAAATCATGTTTACACAACTAAATTAGGGTAAGCGATTTAGTTTCTGTTAAATGACTACATCTTGATATATGAAATTCCATGTAAAAACAGCAATGCTTTTTTAATAAGCACTAAAACAAATACTTTGATAACAAAACTATGCTCCATATCATTGCTGTTCTGCAAGTGTGTACAAATTAGTGACTGAAATTGTCACTTTGTTTTACTTGGGAGTCACTAAGAACCATGGGTATTTATCAGTACGTTAGTGCTTAGTTTTAGTTGCAAAATGCTATAATAACTAGCAGATTTTCAGGGTGAAGAATACTCTTTTTGAGGGCTAGTTTTGAGGGCTAGTTGTTCATTTGAAGCGGAGTTCAGCAAAACTACCTTTGTCAGTTTATGTTTGATAAAAAAAAATCACTTCTGTTCAAGTACAGTACTCAAATGTCTTTATTTTTTTCCATGACACATTTATCTCAGAGATGACTACATTAAACAGGGAAATGGGGGTGTAAGGTTCGCTATACAGATAAGTATTACTTTTAACTTTGGCTACTAGTGTTTTGAGAAACCTGCTGTTGGACAAATGCATATTATAAAGCTGGACTGATGAAGAATCAGTTATAATAAATATTCTTGAGCTGCCAGACATCTGTCTAAGTAGAATCAGAAGGTTAAAGGAAGAAAGAAGGTCTGCGTGTTTATTTGTGAAATGGCTACATAAGAAGTAACTAGCCTTTCTGAAGTACAAATCTTAGAGAGAAGTGAAAGAGCATGACTTAAAGGAAATGCATAAGGAATAAAGAAAAGAAGGACAGATTGATGCAGGAAGCTTCTTTAATGAAAGTAGTAGAAAAATCTTAAGCTGCATCAAGGAAACTTAAAAAAATGGTGTACCAATTATCACTGAAATCAGGTAATGTTCAGTCCATAAATAATGATGGAAGGAACTGAAATTTGAATTTTTCTTTTCAGATAAAAGCTATAGATTTTATTAAATCAAGAGTTAAATGTACAGGGGCTTCTAGCAAACGCTGGCTACATTTGGGGGTGAGTAATAAAAAAGCAAAAGCACTTACAATTGTCAACTGAACATCATTCATCCCCTCCTGTACTCCACCCATCTATTTTTTTCCAGTTTTTTCCCTCCACCTGATTTCCCTGACATACTGTATAAATAATCTCCCATAATAAATTCTGGAGAATCAGCTTTGCAGATTGGCACTCTGGCAAAACCTGCACTTAGGACCAGCCTTAGGTGAGATGTCACCCTAGAAGAAGGGCTCCATGCTTCTCCCACCCCCAAGCACACACATTACCTGGATTCCTTGGTCTGACCTCTACACCTGTCCTCCCTATACCGTCTAGATTACTTTTTTCTTCCTTTTTCTCACAATTTGTCTTACTCTTCAGTTTATTTCTGCATTCATTCATTCCTAACTAGGCCACAATACACTCTGATAACTATGGTGCAAATAACTACATTAAGCCATTGCAGTTCTAGATGCTGTAAACAATCAGTTTATCTATTGATGGCTTGAACAAAAATCCTGATTAAAGAAAGAAATTCAGTCTTAATCCTCAACTTTGAATTTTCCTGCACCTTTTCATACCCTACAATGGGGTCTGGGGCTACTAAGCCACCAGAAGCCATGGGATTACAGATGGTCTGAGGTATAATTTACAGATTTTTTTCCAACCTTTTTATACAATGATAGCCTCAACAAAAATTGTGAAAAAGGGAAGAAAAAGTCAGTCTTTTTTTAAGAAAGAAATAATTTTTATGCAAGCCTTAATGCTAAAAGCTGACAAAATAACAGTTCACAATAAATGAGAAGACAAAAGCTTGTGATGATACATAAATCATATATAGCATGCCTCCTCATTCTTACATCCAAAAGAACAAAAGATAACCATCATCTGTATGCCTCCCTCATGTCAGACTGGGGCAAAAAAGAAAAAAACATCAAGAATATAACATATTTCTACACGTTGCCTTCAGACATAAACAGCGTGCCTCTTTACCCTCACCCAAAAGACAGATACCTGTATACATATCTGATGTTTGATTGTGAAGAAAGTGAAAAAATAATGATTGCAGTAATGTTTACAACTTGTCACTCCTAGATAGCAAACTGCTCCTATATAAGCTGAAGTTTGTAAGGAAGGTTAAAGAAATAATTACCAGACTAGTGCCAGCCCCAAACACAAGCTATAGTGACCTGTGTACACTTTTGAGGTTTGCGAAAAATTATAGAAGGAAGGACATTGCCCTTAGTCCCCACACAATCCACAGCAACCTTCTGTCTGTACCTCCAAGTAGGGCTGGTTTTAGACTAGGTGTGGTTCAGGACAGAAATTACTACTAAGCCTGTGTTAAAATCCATTAATACATCCTTGGGGTATGGTGGCCAACAGAAGCTCTGAAGGTCTATATGTCTAGTGATACATTTTATGCCCTATATATTTTTTTGAAAGATGACTTTAAACTGAGCAATTGCCAAGAGGGTTAGTTACTTTCATCCAGACAACATTTACCAAGCAGCTATAGTCACTTTTTTGTATATTTCAGATGTCTGGTTGAGATAAAAGAATTTCCATGTAATGTATTTCATCTTTGCGCCACAAAAACATTTGCCAGATATTAAAGTATTCCAAATTGCTTTACACAAATCATATTAGTCCTGCAAAGCCAGAATAATGAGTAAGCAACTGAAAGAAGCAACTCTTCTACATATAGTCCCAACAATTATAGCTACCTTGTGCATATCTCACATCAGGTTAAGTAGTCCATCTTATTTCACACAAGTACACACTAGCCCTACAAAGCCACAGAGTCTCTTACTTTCAAAAGACAGCTCCCACCCCCACCCAAAAGCTGTAGATACTTATCTGTCCAGTTCAGGTGATTGTGATAAAACTGATGGCTATGCATAGCTCGGAAACGTATACCTCTAGAATCAGGAACAAATCCAGAAATAATTGGGAACAATCAGAGACGCTTTTTAAAATAATATTATTAACTTGAAATGGTGACAGAATAGGTGAATGGGAATTAACATATCTTTTCTGAAGTAAATGAAATGTATAACTGTAATTATTGCCATTATTAAGTGTAAGGCAACAGTTTTTCTCCTAAAATCCCCAGTTTTAGGAGGGGCTGGGAGGGGCAGAGCAAAATTTTGATCCAAAACAAGGGGCAGTTGAGAGGCAAATGGCTATGTACTGTAGCTCACTTCTGCTTCGTGCAAACAGTAGCCACACTAAAATATTCCAAGTTGCTTCCCATACAATCACATTAGTCCAGCAAAGACAGAATAATGCGCAAGCAACAGAAGACAGCTAATCATTTTCCTCTGTAGTCTGACCCAGAAATTATAGCTACTTTGTCTGTGCATATCTCACATGTCAAGTAAGTAATCTGAAGTCATACAAATGCACAATAGTCCTGCAAATCCAGATAATAGTTTTTTAAACTGAACAAATCAGAATGTAAACTACTGTTAACAGACAGTTCTCACCCCACTAACAGCTATAACTACTTCTGCGCGCACTTCAGATGTCTAACATTTAAAAAAATGACATGCATAATCAATATCAATTTTGTTCCATGGAAAAAGTAGTTATATACACATTACAGTATTTCCAAGTTGCTTCATAGAAATTAGAGTAATCCTTCAAAATCAAAATAATGAGTAAAGAGCAGCCCTTGTGTCATATCCCCCACATACACATAAATGTATTGTCTAAATCGCTTAGTTATCAGAACAATGGGTTTGTATCAACATGCATTTTCTGAAGAATGCTAAACATGGAACTCCATTGTTTACTGTTTTTGACTGACTGTAATCCTTGTTGGTTTGCCAGAAAATCAAATTAGATTATGAGGGCACCAGGCCAAGTGTATCCAATGAAACTGGAAACTTTTGTGAAATCAGAGCCAGCAAAAAATTAAATAGGACTAGTTAGCCATCCTAAACATCTAATCCCTTACCAGGAACAATATTAAAAAAAAAAAAAACTGAACTCACTTTTTTGTCTTCATGCTTCAGATTATTCCCAGAGTTTCAAATTTGACTTCCTACCATCCTGCCCATGATGTACCTACAGATCGTGGGCCAAAGGAAGCAGGATGCCAACAAATGGAATGCTTACATCTAAACACACTTCCTCCTTAGGGCATTGCAGCAGGTTCAGGTACTGGAATAAGGGTTCTGCATGCAGTGCATTTGTTTGTTTTCATAACTTAAGAAACATTGTATTTCTTTGTTTGAACTAAATAAAGACTAGGAAAGTACCCCTAAAACTAGGAAAGTACCCCTAAAACAGCAGCAAGAGCAGCACCCTAGGTGGCCACTCGGTTTGCCTATCAGTAACCCCAGCCCAGCCCACACTAGTCAGTCTCACTATGCTCTGCTTCACTTCTTTCTTCTACCTTCCCCCCCCAATTCCCACTCACTTCATTGTTCTACATGTATACTCTACACATGTCTAGCCTTTCAGCTCTGACCACCAATCACCATCCTTCCCCCATCCATCTCACCACTCCCCTATCTCTCCTTTCCTCCTCCAGTCAATAAAGTCTACTGCTTATAACTCCACCCACCTATATCTACTTTCTAGAAAATACTTCACATCTACTGTTCTCTAATGTATTGCTGGCCTTGTCCCTGCTGCACCCTTCCACCCTGGCATCCTAGAACTATTTCTTGCATTCTGTCTCTCACATAATACCAAGGTCCTAGTTATCCTTCTTAAATCTGTATGCATTATTGCACTATACATTCCAACAATATCTTTCTATCCCATTCAAAGCATGGTTTCAGGCCCATCCACAGAACTCACACAGCTCTTATCACGTTCCTCAATACTGTTGATCAAAACGGACTATATCTATCAAAAACATTTTGACACTGTTTTGCATACTCTGCAATATCAAACAAGCTTTAAACTTTCAAAATCAGAAAATGCTTCTATAGAAATAGCCCACACATTAAGCTCTTTGATGTTAGTTACCATAGGCAAACACAAATTCTCAGTCACCACATTCAGCAAGTAGTCAAAAAAGTCAACAAAAACTAAGTTGTCTATATCAAGTCAAGTCATACTCAAATGATGCTGCATGGAAAACTACAGTAACTGCATACATACCCAGCCTTCTCTATGCTGCTTCTGTTTTCACCAACTTACAGTGC
>NC_056747.1:688838479-688865979 GCF_019279795.1 Protopterus annectens | reverse complement strand
AAAAGGGGCATTGTACTCTATAATGGGTCTAATGAGTGACGAGTAGAGGGAACAATGACCTCTTTTTTCCTGGATGAGAAACCTTTTGTGATGAGGTGTGCCACATAGAAGGATTTCCTGACTACTGTGGTGATGTGATTATCAAAGGCGAGACTACTGTCCACCTGTGTCCCAAGGTCTCTTCTCACACTTTCGGTGTTAAGTAGACTACCACCTATGTGGTAGTTCATGGGTACTGAGTTTTTACCAAAAGGAATGACAATGCACTTTTTGGCATTGAGCTTGAGGCCATGGCTTTGACACCAGGCATCTGTCTCAGCAAGGCCCTTTTTTAGGATGCCCACATCTTTTGGAGTTTTGATTATGGCTCCTAGTTTGCAGTCATCTGCGAACTTCGTTAGCTTAAGACCTTCTGTGTTGGCCTGTACTTCAGAGAAGTAGATAACAAACAGGAGAGGACCCAGGACTGAACCCTGTGGTACTCCACTTGTCACTGGCCTGAAGCTGGATTTGGAGTCTGCTACTTTCACAATGTGGGTTCTGTCAGTGAGCCATTTGGCAACCCATTTTGTGACATAGGGATTCATACCTAGTTTAGTGAGTTTATCTATAATTCCAGAGTGGGGGATGATGTCAAAAGCCTTGGCGAGATCTAGATAGGCTGTGTGAACCACCTTACCCTCATCTACGGCTTTGGTGACTGCTTCAAAGAAGTCTATCAGGTTTAGGAGACATGATCTGCCTTTTACAAACCCGAACTGGGTGGGGTCCTGAGCTTGGAGATTACCAATGTCATTGTTTATAAGTTCCATGATGATATGCTCCATAGCCTTGCAGACCAGGCTCGTTAGGCTAATGGGGCGGTAGTTTCCGGGGTCTGTGGTGGCTCCCCCTTTGTGGAGTGGGATAACTGTCACTGTGCGCCATTCAGTGGGCACATAGCCTGAGGTGAGGCTATGATTGAACATGGTACTTAGGTGGGGTGCCAGTTCATTCTGTAGTTCATGTAGAACACAGCCTGGGATGTCGTCAGGTCCCATGGATGCTGTGTTCTTGGCTTTGGATAGTGTGTTTTTTACCTGTGCAGCCGTGATTACAGGAACTTTGCATTCTTCTGGTATAGAGATGGGCCCTTTAGGGATGACAGAGGGGTAAAGTTAGCACTGAACCTATCTGCCAGGATGTTGGCAATATCCGTTGGTTCTGTATATTTAGTGCCATTGTGCTGTAACTCAGAGCAGATCTGAGTGTTGCCATTGAGATTCTTGACATAGCTATAGAATTCTTTGTGGTTGTCTTTAGAGTCAGTGGCAATTTTGTTTTCATAACTAGCTTTGGAGAATTTTATGAGGCATCTCAGCTTCTTACTGAAGCTGACCAGGGAGTTTCTCCAATCATGGGATTTTACTTTTTTTTGCAACAGTTTCTTTCTTCTGTTGTAGAGTTTGTTTATGGCAGGGGACCACCAGATTGGCTTCCTTTTTTTGGAGGATAGCATCTTGGTTCTGTTAGGGATTGCATGATCCATGCACTCATGTAAGTGCTTATAAAGTGCATTTGTGTAGGATTCAGCAGTCATACCTCTATTGTCCGTCAGCATGGGTGTCATGAAGTTTTCCACTTCTGTCTTAAGAAGAGTAAAGTTGGCTTTGGAGACATTTTTTACTGTGGTTTCCCTAATGGGGGGTGGGGGAGGGATGTGGATGTCTAGGGTGATTAGCTTATGGTCAGATCTGACCAACAAGGAATTGACCTCTGGTGTGGAGCACCGGTTGCCCATGTTGGTAATAACCAGGTCTAAGATATTGCTGCCCCTGGTGGAGGTGTAGATAAGTTGATCCATGGCATTGAAATTTATGAATTCCAGAAAACATTGAGCACAAGAGTTGGTACATGAGTAGTTTTCCCAGTTAATGGTAGGGTAGTTGAAATCGCCCATTATTAGGGTGTTAGGTTGTACCCTAATATTTTCCAGTGTATTAAGAAATGAGGAGTGGGAATCCTGGGGCATGGTGGGGGATCTGTAGCAAGCTACAATTTGGATTGCTGTCTTGCCCAGAGTTTGATGTGAAATAGTGGTATACACACTAAATTCATATCATTTGATATGAAATAGTGGTATAAACACTAAAACATGGTCAGGTGACAGGAATATGTTAATCAATGTTGCTGTAAAGTTTCAGCAAGTGTGAATCTTACACAGGCATCCCCAATATCAGGTAGTTTCTTTCACTACTAAACATGATGACTGAATATCTAATAGAGAGGATAAATATACTTTTATTTTGTTTATTTTGTGTTTGTTAACCAGGGTAGAGCACTGATCCAAACTTAATCTGAGAGCACTGACTAGTTAGGGGGTTTGTTTAGAGTCACACATAGAGGCAAATAGAAACTGAGCGAGTCATGCCCTGGAGTGCAAAAAACAGCTTGTTAATGATAACGTTCAGACACAAAAAAGAGCATAAGCATGCCTAAGAGAGATATAACAAGAATAAAAAGTAGTATGCAAAGAAGGCTGCCTCATAAATAGACATGGGGTCTCTGGGGGGCTTGCCACCTGCAAAAAATGTTTAATTTTTTTTTTCTGTATTTTACGATCAGCTGGTGATCAACATTTTGTGTTAGATCACTTGGTATTCAATGTTTTTTTTCCAATATATGGATGCACACAAAACACACACATATATAATTATATGGGTCCACTTCTGAATCTCGAAATACTGAAATGTCGAATTTCAGTATTTTGAGACCAGAATGTCAAACGTGCACAAACAAGAAAACACACAATACTGAAACATCAAAACACTGTAAAATATAAAACACAAAATCCAACCATCCCCCAACAAAAACAAAAACACTAAAAAACTGAAAACAAATATTATGAAAATATGTTTTTGCAGGGGGGCAAGCCCCCCCTGCACCCACCTTGTGGGGGGCTGTGCCTCCCACACCCCCGCTATTTATATATACCAACTCCAAGGTTGCACTAACTTGGGGAAAAAAAACATACTTTTACGTGCCCTACACTCCCATTGCACACCGTCATACTTACACTCACTAATAACACACACATACTACACATGTACAAAAATCACCACTTTCAACACTAACAGACATATACTCTCACTTACCTACCCCAACCTACTCCTACAACTCCCCAAAAAAATAAAAAGTAACAAATTTCTACCCAAAACCCTTAAAAAGTAAACACCTACATGAGCCTCCTTACATAACTACACATCAGCCGCCATGTAGAAATCCCAGAACACATTGAACCTTAAAGAGACACCAAACAATGAAGTACACACTGCACCACAGTTACCACAGATTTGGGAAACTTAGATTCATTAAAGTGCTGTTTCAAATAACTCCATTTTTGACATTCTGGTCTCGAAATACTGAAACTCACCATTTCAGTATTTTGGTATTCAGAAGTGGACCCAAATATATATATATATATATATATATATATATATATATATATATATATATATATATATATATATAATTATATGTGTATGTGTGTGTGCATAGTATAGTTTTAGAAAGCTTTGTATTTATGTAAATGAATTGGATTCTTGTAAATAGTCATCCTGAAACCTATATACCAGGAGTACTTCCAGACGACATTAGCGACCATGTTCTAACCTATATAACAAAGCAAAAGGCTCATAGTCCTACCAATAACACTTTTATATCCTTTCATTCAAAAAAGCACTTTCAAGCAGAAAGCTTTTAAAATGAACTAATGGCCTGTAACTGGTCACCTCTGAAGCAACTCAAACTGGATGAAGCAGTTTCCTACTTTAATACTAAATTCCTACAAATCCTAGATCTCCATGCCCCCCTTCGCTCCTCCCGACCTAGGACCAAAACAGCTCCATGGCTCACACAACAAACCAAGGAAAAAATGTTCCTACAAAACAAAATATGGGCCAAATGGAGAGCCTCTAAGAGCTCTGCAAACCACCTATTCTTTAAACAGCTAAGAAATGCAACCAAAAAGGATATTATCTTAGACAAAAAAACTATTATTTCAACCTTCAACAATCTCATGCTAATAACCCTCAAAAGTTCTGGGCATGCATTAACAAACTTCTCCAACCAGGTCATACCAAAACTCCTGCCCCATCTTCAATTCCTCATAATAATCCTTTGCAAATAGCTGATGCCTTCAACAATTACTTCACTGAAACTATTCAAGCCCTTGCAAAGACAATACCTCCCATCTTCCCCAGCCCCTTACAAAACATAAGCAGTCAAGTGCCCTCCTTCCATATATAACCTGTACCAACATCCTTTATCTGCAAACTCCTTCATAAACTCAAACCATGTACCCCTTCTGCTGACCGCCTGCCAGCAGAATACCTTCAAATAGCTTCCAAAGTCATAGCATATCCCATATCCATCCTTATAAACTGAACAGTCATAGAAGGTAACATTCCATCCATATGGAAAGTCTCCCACATTATCCCCTTACATAAAGGAGGCAAATCCACTGATATTTCCAATTTCCGACCAATTGCATTACTCTCCCCACTGGCCAAAATAATGGAAAAATGTATTCACCATCAACTACTTCAACACCTGCTCCACAATAACTTACTAGCCAACTGCCAACATGGCTTTAGGCCCTTTCATAGTACAACTACCGCCCTGCTAACTTTTACTGACTGCATAAATAGGAATCGAAATAACAACTCTCTATCTTCCGCATTAGTCATTGACTTATCAAAAGCCTTTGATATGGTTAACCACAACTTACTGATCAGTGCACTAAAAGCACAATCTCTTGACCCACAAGCAATAATTTGGTTTACATCCTGTCTAGAAAATAGACAAGCAGTGCTCTGGGACAATAATCTCTCCACACCCCTCCCCTTAAACATTGGAGTCCCTCAAGGCTCTATCCTAGGCCCTCTTCTATTCTCCATTTTTATTAATGATCTCAATACTATTTTTCCTCAAGCCACCTGCATACAATATGCTGATGACTCTACTTTAATCTGTACTTCTAAATCATCAATCTCTCTTCAGACGCTTACTCAAACAGTATTTAACACTGTTGAAAACTGGTTTACCGCCCTTGCCGCCTCCTAAACCCCAGGAAAAACAAAATTGTTGCTTTTTGCTCCCACCCAAAAGTCTCCAGTGATCCACTTCACAAATACCTCTAACAATGGAACTACTATTTCCCCAGATACTACCACACGTCTGCTGGGCATCACTATAGATAACAACCTCAGCTATGATGATCATATCAACAATACTACACAAACTGTCAATAAAAAACTAGGCTCCCTGTATAGAATCAAACCCTACCCCACACCTCTAACCAGAACCACCATGGCCCAGACTCACCTCACTTCTACCCTATTCTATGCTTCTGCTATATACACCAATCTATCAAAACACAATCTAAGCAAGCTTGAAACTAGCTATAACAATATAGCAAGATTTGCCACTGGTACCCCTTTTCGAACCCACCACTGTCACAACCTTAAACAACTCAGATGGTCAGAACTACATAACCATCTGCTGTATAATCAACTGGTGATCATACAAAAAATTCGTTATCACCCAAATAATACCCCAGTCCTCTCTAGCCTGATCTCCCCATATAAAAATCTTGCAAGACTTCATTCAGCAAACAAGTTACTAATTTCCAATATCAAATCTAATAATAAAGCTGGGGACTCACTTTTTACTAATGTTGTGGGCAAAATCTGGAACAAGCTTCCTAGGACACTCACATCTCTCTCATCCACATCTCTCTTCAAGAAACACCTCAAAGAACATCTGAAAACTCATTGGCTTTGTCCCTGTTCTAAACCTGACTGAACCTTACTTTTCCCTTATTTTCTCTTCTTGCTATGCTCCTTCCTTCTTGACCTTGTCCCCTCTGCAGCATTAATATAGAGAACCTAACTTTATTCTAGCTCTTGTGTATTTCTTTTACTACCTTTCTCCCTCTTTGACTTACAAATGACAACACTAGAACCTTAAGTGTACCTGTACTTCATTGTAACTTAAACCTATGCAAAGACTCTATGCTACCATTCTTCTTCTTAGACACATTTTTTATTTTGTATTACAAACACTATTATTTCTCTTATGCAGCTGAACTTTAGTTCATTTTTAACTGTTGTATCTAGTAATTTTACTATGTTTGGAGCCTATCTCCCTGTGAACTTAGTCATGTTTTAAGTATTGTATTTTGTAAATTTTTACTATTTTTGGAGCTTAACTCCCTGGGCCTCCACTGAAAATGGACATGTATCCAGCTACACTAGCCCAGTCAACAAATGTAAAATAAATAAATAAATACATACATTAAACTATAATTTTTGAACCACATTTATAAAGGTATGTTGGGAAGCCAAAGTTAGCTAGAACTTTAAATAAGCAAACAGCCAACCCTATCAAAGGCCTTAACTGCATCAGTTGCTAGTGCAAAGACTGAGTAAGACAAACTGTGAGGAAAAAGGAAGAATGAAATAATCTGGGTGGTGTAGGTAGACCAGGATGGGGGAAACGGGTGGTGTGTGGGGTGCTCTGTGGAGCCTTTTTGCCTAGGGCACCAGTTGACCAAAGGCTGGCCCTGCCTATGCCATTTCACAGAAAGTTAATTTCATTGAAACTCTTATGATCAAGCCCATTTTATTAAAAATTAATTTCACTGAAAACTCATTTCATTTGAAAGTGTAGAGTTCTGTACAAAGTATCTGATGGGGTAATTTTTTTATCATAAGAGTTATTAGGGAGTCTAGCAGAGTATGTGTGGACTGCAATGGTCAGCATCCTGTTGTACCCACAATTTTTTTTTAATGGTTGTGTTTTTGCTCCAGCACTGATTAACTGTCTGTGGTGTTTTTTCTTTTCTCTGATGTTGTGCATCCATTGAGTTAATATATATATATATATAAAATGAAGGGGTGTGGGGAGCGAAGCTCACCTCACCTCTGCATTACAAAATGGTTTACAATACTTGTTGGGAGGATTTTGACCACAGCATGGGTATGCTAGGTTGCAGAGTCTGTTCACTGTTTTTAAACAACTTAATTGCTGGATGGCAGAGTAAATATAATCATTACAGGAACACGCTTGTTCAAAATGTCTTTTTTTCACATATTGGCTGAGATTCAGAAAAACACCCCTGTGATCATGTAAACTACACTGGCCAAAAGTTGCAGTTTACATGAATGCAGGAAATGTGATTCAGAGTCATGTAAATGCATTATTGCGTTCTTTGAGAAATCATCTACCCCAGGGAACTATTACACTGACAATATGTCTCTAAGAGTTAAGGGCACGAAATCTGGACAAAGTCTAAATAATGGGGGGACAAAGGCCCAAAAATAGGGACAATTTTTAAATACTGTTTTTACAAACTTAGAAAGTTGATAGAATATCAGGTTTTGAATTAGTGTGAATTTTCTGAAGGATATGAAGTCTGAAACATAAAAGTTTGTCATTATTTTCTGAATTTAAGCCACAATGATTTGTTAATGATCTGCCAGAAAACCAAAATTTTATGAGAAATGGACCAAAAATGTGAGGCAAAAGTCTGTGCAAATCTATACAGTTGAGAGGTATGATGGGAACATATGTGGACAGTGACCTAACTTTCAACCAGCATGTGTCAGTTGTTGTAAGAAAGTCCTCCTATATTGCACAGCTTATAAATAAAGGGATGGTGTTTAGATCTAGGGATGTCATTGTCCTTTACTCAGCCCTCATTAGGCCAGTCATTGAATATAATGCCCCCCGGCATGTATCTGTCCAGACACATGCAACAGCTAGAATGCCCACAGAGATACCTTACTAAAAGGATACAAGCCCTAAACATCTCCTAAATGGACTGACTCAAAGCCCAGTCACTATACTCTGTATCCTACAGACTGCTAAGAGGTGGCCTGTGTGACATAGGCGGCATCCTCCAACCCATTACTGATGGATTTACATCAGCAAGTCAAATGGCATCAGAAATACTCAGTCTAGAAATCTAAACCTCTTCCACAACATCAACAGAACAGTTTGGAGGGACAGGTATATCTCGCAGAGGATACTTCTGCTGTGGAACAGTTTTCACATCCACATAAAACAAAGTTCATCCCTCTCTGTTTTCAAGTACAACTTAGATCTATGCATAAGAAACAGAAAATTTACCCCAGGGCTGCCCCCTCTACTACTAATGGAAAGAGACAGCTCCTAAATGCTTTATCCCATGCATGGGTCCCCTCAAATTATCTATGGTATAATCTCATTTATTCTCATTAGGAATAATATATAATTATTGACTATGGGATGGGTAAAGGAGGAAGGCCTCGTTATCAGCTAATTTGTATATCTTTCAACCAAATGTAATTACCACCAGTGTTAAACAGCACTTTTTAGAGGCAGTTACCACTGGTGGCCCATTCATAATGTTGGTGCATGTACCCCCTGATTCACTCTCACATGTGGACATTCTCTTCACACATGCACACACATGGACACTCATTGTACATGACATCCTCACCCCCTGTCGATCGTACTCATGGACACACAAACACCCATTTGCCTGTGTGTGTGTGTGTGTGTGTGTGTGTGTGTGTGTGTGTGTGTGTGTATATATATATATATATATATATATATATACACACACACACACACACACACACACACACACAGTGTCACTTGAGACCACTCATAGCCCTGTAGACACCCACACATGCTGCCAAACACATGTACACCCTCTTAAACATACCACACATCATATCCGCTAAACAACATTTACCTGTAATACAGTCTCACCCAGTGGAAGTAATGGACAATGTAACATTTTAACCATATTAATTAACATGGCTGACTGTACTGAGTTACACAGGCAACACATTTTCTGAATCACTCTGCTGAGTAAATCCCTTTGACAAGCATTTCCAGGGCAGAGCATATAGCTAATTAGCACAGGCCGCACCCCTGGAATGCCTCATTGACATGTAGTATGACTGTGGATATAGCCACTGCTGTTATCTACTGACCATATAGAATCACTGTGGTGGGTTTATTTCTAAATCACAGTATCCATCAGCTGTTGTTTGCCTTTGTTAGGGCTTACCATTGACAGAAGCCCTTTCTGAATCCCAGGCATTATTCACTTCTGTACGGTACCCAAAACAACATTTATAAATATACTTCTCTAACAGTATCCTTAACTCATTATAGCCAAGTGACACCTCCAGGAGTTTCTGCAATTATATCCTACTGATGCTTCTAGGCATCAAATACTTCTTGTTTGTATTTGCATTAATAATTCCAAAACCATGCCACATACAAAGTATTAGAAGATTCCACCTTAAAGCTTATACAGTGGCAAACACAACTGTATTAATATATGACCTCTGTGTAGTAAAGGTAAAATTATATCAATTGTTCATAAAATATTTATTTATACTGCCATAAATGCCATGTTTTTTTAAGTATCTCAACAACCAAGTAGCACAGAGGGAATTGCTTAGAGTTATATGAAAGTTCTCAGCTAGATTAACAAAATGCAGCTTACATTATGTCTGTAACTTGAGTAGTTGCTAAGATATTGTGAGTTGTTAAAAAAATATTACACATTTAATAGTTACTATGTTTAGTGCGGCTTACAAAATCCACTTTAAGACCTATAACCTAACCATTAAATAGTTTGTGCTTAAGAGTTTGCGATTTTCACTTCTGTATTATGCAATGACAGGTCATTTACATTCAAAAGCGTGCACGCTGATTGGTCAGCCTAACCAGTGTGCCCGTTGTAAATTGAGCATATACCAACAGAAAAAAGTCCTGTCCCCCAGACTTTCTTTTATTAATATATGCTATGGGGCTTTCTAGTTTTATTGAGTTTTTTTAAAAACTAAATAAATAAACTTTGAAATCCAGACAGTTCAGAAATTTGAGAGAGACGGGACATAGAAAATACAAGGAAAATCAAGCACTTTATGCAAAACTAAAGAAACATACCTGATTATCCTTGCATTTCTGCCCTGTCTCTCTTGTAACTCTGAACTGCCCGGATTTCAAACTTTATTTATTTATTTTTAATTAAAAAAAAAAAAAAAAAGGCAACGGAGATCTTCCTTTCTCCATTGCTTCCTTTCCAAAGCACTGATATACTGCCTAAGCGCGGGAACATAGTCCCATACATATGCACAGTAGATCATGAAAACCCCAGGATACAGAAAAAAGGCAGAATACCACCACTGGGTCATTATGCAAAGGCATTATTAAAGAAAAGTAAGTATTTTTTTTCCTTAAATAATGTCATTGTATAATAGCAATAATCAACTCCTGGGTGTGATATATTGAAGATTTACCCATGGTTGCCTTTGTTTAATCACTCAGGCATCACCCCCCATGATTAAATCATACCAACCATGGGTAAATCTTCAATATACCACACACAGTCAGTTATTGCTAAACCCCTACAGTTCCAGAGATATGAACACATATTTGATAGTATTAAAAAGCTTAGGGTCCGCCCATTGGAAGCTACTGTGCAAACCTTCAGAGCTCCATTGGTGGGAATGAATTAATTTGACATCATCACACCCTGACAATGAGTACTCCTGTTCCTTAAAAAATGCAGATCTGAAAATTCCCTTCTCTTTACATGAAATTAAAAAAAAAAAAAAAACTTTAAAGAAGCCATTTTAAACATCATGTGATAGTGTGATAGTATAGGTGCAAATGATTTGGGATTCATATGAAGCATTTCTGCATAAATGACAAAGACAGGACAATAACACAGCAAAATAATTCAAATGAAGCGCTTGATCATTTCTGCAGATATGTCTTCACTGTTATAGCAAATGCGAAAGCAGGAGACAGCTTATTCAAAGTTTTTATACAAGCCTTGAAAAACTGAATTCAAGCCATTTTTTGATTGAAAGACTGAAATTATTGTTTTACATAATGACCTCTTTGGCATAATAAGTTAGCCTAGTGACCTGAACTCCATTAATTTGAATACCAAGTTTAAGGTGTACATCAAATCCACAGTCAAGTCATCAAGGCAAATCCTTAGCAATATATCACTTCATTTTCAAATGTTTTTGGAATGGAAACCCCTGCTATACTGGATTTACATCATTTCTGGGCCACATGAATGCTTCTCACATTATATGAAGATCATCAAATGAAAATTTTTAGGTGTGAATGTTTGGCTAGGTAATCAGATACATGCTAGTTTCTGAAGAAAACTGTGCAAAATGGCATAACACAAACCTGTTTTTTTTTTTTTTTTTTTTTTGAGTTGCAAGCACTATATAGCCCATTATAGAAGGATTTGTCCCCATACCACCAACTTGATATGAATCTCTCTGAGGTTACTGAACCTTGAAGGCAAGAAAATTTCCACCATGTGGAACAATTTGGTTCTTGTACTAATGGGGATTCACATAGTTGTCATTTTGACAGCTAAGCTAACACTCAAATAGCTGTCAGACAAGTATCCTACCTCTATTTAAATCCAATTGAGATTCAAAGCCTAAATTGGCAATTACATTTTTTTAAGTATATGAAAATCGCAAGTTTGGATGAAATTCCTTCTGCTCCATATAAATTTCTCCATGCACTGTAGAAATTATGCTAAGTTTATGCAATGCAAATCACTCTGCCTCACTTTCTTTGAAGAATAGACTAACTTGTTTGTTCAGTGGGATAAAGGAATGGAGCCCTGACTACAACGCAGGTGACCAAGGTCTGAGTAGTGACCTCAGCACTGGATGAGTTGATGGCTGGAGGAATGATGGAGCCAAACCAGCTCATGTTCCTCAGGGGGCAGGATGGTGGACATGCTGCAGAAGTGGGCAACTACTGTACTGTTATTAATGATGGTACAAATCTTGGTAGTGCATAGTAAGCTGGAATATAGGTAGAACTACAGGGACAAGATGCATTAGCACATAGACCAGACATGCCACTGAAGGTTGGGACTCCCAGACATGAACATTACCACTGAGGTGTGGTCATTCACATCAAAGTGTCCCACATGTCCACACATTGTGTCTGGAACTAGCATATTAGGGTTTCAAGCCTTAAGAAGAAAACTCTGTCTGTCATAAGATAGTCCACTGCCAGTAACCCAACCTTCACTCTCTGCAGCCACAGGGAAGAAAATGGGCCAGTAATGTGAAAGTGTAGAATGAAAAAAAAAACAGATTGAAATAGGCTCATTCATTTTAAAACCTAAAACGGACCCTTCTGTCCGATGTTTCCATTGCTATGCTGCTAAATATAGATTGTAACATATTTATTCATATTTTAGCTACAGGCTTAAAATAGCTTTGAATAATATAATATGCCACAATTAATTCAACTTTATACAAACACGAGATTCTTGCAATAATGATTAAAGGGTGCTTTCATTTTTGAACAAGCAGCAACCAAAACTTAGAAATGTGCCTTTCACAGTACTGAGTCTAAACATAAAGCTTTCAGCTTGATAAAGTGAATGTATTAAAATAAAGTCTTAGACAATTCTAAATGTGTATGATGAAAGCTCTAGATCCAGGGTTAAAACATCTCCTGAATGTCCAGTACATCTACGACTTGTCATGGCAGAAAACAAGGTTCTCCTTTGTCCCTACCCTTTTTAATTGCAATTAATATAGAGCTTTTCACCTATGTGATCAAACAGGGCATTTCTGTTGAGTGTGGCCCTTAGCAACTCCCTTTAAATTATAATAAACATGTAACTCCTTTTGAGTGAAGTCCCTGATCCCTCCTTTTTTTTCTTATAATAAACATGGAACCATAATCTCTCATCTGCAAACATTAAAAATAGGCGCAGAGTATCTTGCAAAGTAAATACATCCAGCACCTGATTTGCATAACAGTTTAATACTGACTTGCTTGTAATTCTTCTCACTTCTTGTAGGACTGTGGAATTCTGCTCAAAGGCACACATTTCAAAAGCTAGAATGATAGCAGTTATGTAAAATGTAAGCATATTATCAAAGACACAGTGCAAAATCTATAGACTTTAATGAATGATATTGCAAAAACAAAAAAACTCAAAAATGTACCTCACAAAGGAATACACTTTTGCTTCTGAAAAGAAGGAAATGTTAATTATTGGGGCAACCAGCATTGTGGTCATGTAGTCTGGCTTCCTGTGTGAGAAACAGCTTTTGAATCATGTATGATGTAGTGGGGCTTTAAAAATAAGGTGAAGGGGTAAATCAAGTCTGAAAATAGGAACAAACTTCCAAAAATTGTTTATGTGAAGGGATAAAGCATGCTGAAAATAGGTACCTATCTCCAAATTAGGTACAACTGAGAAGTCTGCACAGAACGATTTGTCTTTTACCTCCCCTTTTTATTTTAATTATCATGAAAACATTTGCCAGTTTGATCAGACAGGACTCCTTTACTGAGTAAGATGCCTCCCTCAAAGGGGATTAAGGGTAATGTGGCCCTTTTACAAATGATTTAATACAAAGATTTTAAGGTCATCAATAGGTATGTGGCTCATGAGACCACTGAGGAGCCCAGCCCATTTCCTCAAATAGCCCAGATTGCTGTCTGGTTAAGAAACAAAGTAGGTAAATTGAGGCTGAGGGCATCAAACCCTGTAGTATAAGACTCAGCTGAATAACAGCCAATAGTTTTAATCCTCTGTACTAACTGCCATACAAATATTTTATTTTTCAAGTAATCATGGTAGGGCTTCAAAGCCACAATGTTCTGATATGAATTGACTTAAACTCCAACCAATCAGCCCCCAGCAGTGCATAGGTTCATAGGATGATACCAGGCTATTGGCCCAGAGGCCCTTATAAGCCTAGACAAGAATTTCACCCATGTTCCCTCAAAGTCTGCACCTGTTTCCCCTGTCCAGCAGGGACACAGGTGGGATCCCAGGGGTATATTTTCTGTTTACCTTCCAGTCATCCAGGTTCCTCTTAAAGACGGCTAAAGAGGTACTCTGTTTGACATGGAGAGGGAGTCTTTGGGACACAAATCTATCCTGCCAGCAAGTTCTATTAATGTCACAGACCAGGATAAGGCCTTGCATGAGGGTTGCATAAGTGGAGTTTGTCTTATGGATATGCAGCAACTCCATCAAGGCTGGATCTGAAATGGCCTTGTATGCCAGACACAGGTCACCTCTGAGCAGTCTGTATGAGTCTGAGTAGAGGGACAGGGCTTTTATCCTATCTGTATAGGACAGGTGTTTGGGACCCTGGATTTTCCTGGTTAGGAGCCTCTGTGGTCTCTCCAGCTGCTGCATGTGCTTGGCAAGGTACATGCCGAAGGGGACATTGCACTCGATAATGGGTCTGATAAGGGAGGAGTACAGGGATGTTATGACCTCCTTGTCCCTGGGTGAAATATCCTTATTTATGAGGTGGGCCATGTAGAAATCCTTCCGTACAACGGAGGCAACGTGGTGGTCAAAAGTCAGGTTGCTATCAACCTGGGTGTCAAAGTCCCTCATGACTGATTGCATGCTTAGTACGTTGTTATTAATGTGATAATTAGTGGGGATGACATTTTCCCCAAAGGGGATAATGATGCATTTCTTGGTTTTCAGTTTGAGGCCATGCTTCTGGCACCAGTCATTAGTTTGAGTAAGGCCCTCTTGGAGGATGTTCACATCACTAGTGGAATTTAAGACAGCCAAACCAAAATCAACCTCACAAGTATGGCAAGTGCACAGGCCCAACAAACCTTTAGTAAAGTAAAAAAATAAGGCCATCACTAAAGGTGGTTAATATAACTTCTTTAATGAAGCATAAATAACATAAAGGGTAGGGAATAAACCCTGTAACCCCCAAAAAATTCAACCAGACTGGTTCCGGCTGAAATCGCCTTTCTCAGTGTTAAACATAGACTTGTCACATCCACATAATTTATACAAATTCATTAATTGCATAATGGTGGTTATTGGTTGATTACAAATGGTCATTTAGTCCAGGCTGAAAAAGCCCACCTAATTTAATAATCCACTTCCTTTCCTTAGCATTAAGGATAATATGCCACCCGGATTTATTTATCTTGTCACCAAATATTTTATCAATGACAGTAAATCTGTAAGAAGCATTTCCATGTTTAAGTGCATGTTTGAATAGTTGTTGTTATTTGTCTTTCGGCTTTTCCCAGTTAGGGGTCGCCACAGCAGAACTCCGGTCCGCAAATGATTGGCAGTTGGCTTTTATGGTGTCAAGTTGCCAGCCCGACGCCCAACCTTCAATGAAGGCACGCCCATTCAACACATGTCTTTCGAACGCCCACTCGATCATGGGGAGGACATGCAGACTCCACACAGAAGGCACTCCCAACCCAAGCCTAGAATCGAACGGGAGAACCTCTTGCTGTGAGGCAACAACACTACCGCTGCACCACCACCTAATTTAATAATCCACTTCCTTTCCTTAGCATTAAGGATAATATGGCACCCAGATTTATTTGTCTTGTCACCAAATATTTTATCAATGACAGTAAATCTGTAAGAAGCATTTGCATGTTTAAGTGCATGTTTGAATAGTGCATTTGATTATTTCTTATTCCTGATACCATTCAGATGTTCCCCATCTGTAACTGCAGGGATCTGGAAGTTTAGCTAATATAAAAAGCAGAGCATGTACACGTTGCCAAATATATAACCCACTCAGACCCACATTTAGCCAAAAACTTAATGTCATAAACCAGGGAAGTGTTTTTATGGCTGGACTGTTTGGTTTTGTTCACCCTAATACAGTGTGTGCAATTCCCACAAGGTATGCAACCACACAATATCTCACCTGTAATTGTACGTTGCTGTCGTATAATGGACCCCCCAGATGATGCTTATAATGACTAAAATAGGAACCAAGTGTTCTCCCTCTCCAGAATGAAAAGAATTTTTAGGTTCATAGGTTGGTACTAGGCTATACAAGCCTAGCCATAACAATTTCCTGGCTATTTCTTCCCACACTATTTACTTCCCTGGACCCCTGTCTAACAGGGCGACTGACATGATCCCCGGGGTGAATTTCCTTTCTCCCATCCAATCGTCAAGGTTCCTTTTGAAGAGGGCCAAAGAGGCACTCTGCTTGACATGTATAGGCAATCTATTCCAGAGTCTGGGGAGTCTTTGGGTCAGGAACCTATCCCTCCAGCATGTTTTGTTTATTGTGATGACAAGGTTTAGATCCCTGGAGTGTGTGGCTCTGAGGGATTGGGATTTCTTTATGTATAGCATGTCCAACAGCTCTGGGTTTGACATGGCCTTGTATGTTAAGCAGAGATCGCCTCTGAGTAGACGATATGCGACAGAGTATAGCTGGAGTTTTTTAAGGCAGTCAGCATAGGGCATCTGATTTAGGCCTGTAATTCTTTTAGTGAGGTATTTCTGTGGCCTTTCCAGTTGTTGCAGATGTCTTGAGTGGTACATACCAAATGACGCATTGTATTCTATAATGGGTCTAATGAGGGATGAGTACAGTAGGGCAATGACCCCCTTTTTTTCTGGATGAAAAGCCCTTAGTGATGAGGTGTGCCACATAGAAGGATTTCCTGACTGTTGTGGTGATGTGGTTATCGAAGGTGAGACCACTGTCCACCTGTGTCCCTAAGTCTCTTATCACACTTTCGGTGTTTAGTGTACTGCCACCTATATGGTAATTCACGGGTACATGTTTTTTCCCAAAGGGGATAACTATACATTTCTTGGCATTGAGCTTGAGCCCATGGCTCTGGCACCAAGCATCTGTTTCTGTAAGGCCCTTTTGTAGAGTATCCACATGATTTGGGGATTCAATAATGGCTCCCAGTTTACAGTCATCTGCGAACTTTGTTAGCCAGAGTCCCTTAGTGTTGGCCTGTACTTCAGAGAAGTAGATGCCAAACAAGAGCGGTCCCAGGACTGAACCCTGAGGTACTCCACTTGTCACTTGTCTGGAGCTGGATTTGGAGTTGGCTACTTTTACAGTGTGGGTTCTATCAGTAAGCCAGTTAGCAACCCATTGGGTGACGTAGGGATTAATGCCCATCTTAGTAAGTTTATCTATGATTCCAGAGTGGGGGATGGTGTCAAAGGCCTTGGCAAGGTCTAGATAGGCTGTGTGAACCACCTTACCCTTGTCCATGGCTCTGGAGACTGATTCGAAGAAGTAAATTAGGTTCAGGAGACAAGATCGGCCCTTCACAAACTCAAACTGGGTGGGGTCCAGTGTTTGAAGGTTGCCAATGTCTTTGTTTATAAGTTCCATGATAATACGCTCCATGGCCTTGCAGATAAGGCTCATCAGACTGATGGGATGGTAGTTTCCAGGATCCAAGGTGGATCCCCCCTTGTGGAGTGGGATAACTGTAGCTCTGCACCACTTAGTGGGCACAAAACCTGAGGTGAGGCTATGATTAAACATGACACTTAGGTGAGGTGCCAGTTCATATTGTAGATCATGTAGATCATGTATTACACAGCCCAGGATGTCATCTGGTCCCATGGATGCTGTATTCTTAACTTTGGAGAGTGCGTTTTTTACCTGTGTGGCTGTTACCTGTGTGGCTGTTATTACTGGAATTTGGCAATCTTCCAGTATTGAGATGGGCCATTTAGGGAGTGAGAGGGGGGTGAAGTTGGCACTGAATCGATCTGCCAGGATATTGGCAATATCCTTGGGATCAGTATATTTAATGCCATTCTGTTTTAGCTCAGAGTAGATCTGAGCATTGCCATTTAGATTCTTGACATAGTTATAGAATGCCTTGTGGTTGTCTTTGGAAACTGGCAATTGTATTTTCGTAACTAGCTTTGGAGGATTTTATGAGGGATCTCAGTTTCTTACTGAGGCTGGTAAGGGAGTTTTTTGCATCCTGGGATTTTCCTCTTTTCTGCAACAGTTTCTTCCTTTTGTTGTAAAGTTTATTTATGGCAGGGGACCACCATATTGGCTTCCTTTTTTTGGATGAGAGCATCTTGGTTCTATTTGGGATGGCACGATTCATGCATGAGTGGATGTACTCATACAGTGCCTTAGTGTAGGATTCAGCAGTTGAACTTTCAGTTCCTATCTGCATGGGTGTCATGAAGTTTGTCACTTCTGACTTGAGTAGCATGAAGTTGCTTTGGAGAAGTTCTTTATGGAGGTTTCCTTACTGGGGGTGGAATGTGGATGTTAAGGGTGATTAGCTTATAGTCAGACCTGACTAATGAGGGGGTGACCCTAGGTGTGGAGCATCGATTTCCCATGTTGGTAATGACCAGGTCTAGGATATTGGAGTCCCTGTTGGGACTATGGATTAGTTGATCCAGGGCGTTGGAATTTATGAATTCCAAGAACCGTTGGGCAAAGGTGTTGGTACACGAGTAGTTTTCCCAGTTAATGGCAGGGTAGTTAAAATCACCCAGTATTAGGGTGTTTGGTTCTATCTTAATATTTTCCAGTATGTTTAGAAAAGTGTAGTGAGAATCTTGGGGCATGGTGGGGGATCTGTAGCAAGCTACAATTTGGATTTGTGGGGGTTGCAGGGTTTATTCACTACCCTTTATGTTATTTGTGCTTCATTTTCAATAGAAAGTTCAACTTCAATAGAAGTTATATTAACCACCTTTACTGCTGACCTTATTTTTTTGAATTTAAGACAGCGCCCAGCTTGAGGTCATCTGCAAACTTGGTCAGCCACAGACCACTGGTTTTGGCTTGCACATCAGAAAAGTATATCCCAAACAGTAGAGGCCCCAAAACTGATCCTTGGGGTACACCGCTCGTTATGGATCTACTACTAGAGGTGGCTTCCCCTACTTTGACTGAGGGGGTTCTATCAGTGAGCCAGTTAAGTACCCCTCTGGTAACATATGGGTTGATGCCTAGCTGGGAGAGTTTATCTATTATGCCTGAGTGGGGAATAGTGTCAAAGGCTTTGGATAGATCAAGGAAGTGGTGTGCACCATCTTCCCCTCGTCCATGGCTTTGGTGACTGTTTGTCTAGGAGTATGATTGGTCTGATGAGTCTGACGTGGTTATTAGAACTTACAAAGAAAATGTGGACTTATTCTTGTTTTACATGGACAAATTCAAAAGATTGGGGTGTGATTCTTCTTTTTTGAGAGAATGTTTAAGAAAAAATATTGTTCCCAAAGGGTTGCGGGTTTGGAAATTTCCTAACAGGGTTGAGGAAGGGTCTGTATTTCACAAAGAATTGTTACAGATTTTTGATAATTGTGGTTTGGACGTGGTGAAAGCTATTATATCAGAAAATTAGAGAGTTAGAACTTCCCGTTTAGCCAAAATGAACACTATTAATACTAATATTATTAATGATCTTTTATTCACTGTTGAATCTGAGAAAGTGTTGTATTATAACATTTTTGCACAAATAGAGAAAGAATGTATTAACAATATGAAAAGGAAGGTAGGGAAATTAGAGAGGGACATAAGAGAATACCGTCTAGGGACAAAACTTATCCCAAACCTAGGACCTTTAATGTTTTTAACAACCAAGTGGATAAGGACAGAAACAGTATGACAAATACAGTTCCACAAAATGAAGGAGAAATGCAGCAAGAATATGATCAAGCTAACAATAGGGATATCCCTTTAGAATACCCCCCCCCCTTCAGAGGTCAGACAGGATACGCAAGCAGAATCCTGTATCATACAATTACAATCACAATTACTACCACAGGGGGAATTTCAGGAGGTAAAACAACTAGAATCCCATACTGATATCAAACAGTATGGGAACATTTTTGAATTCAATAACTACAAACTTTTTAACTACAGTTCTATTGATATTCAACCTGATCATTTCAAGCTCTTTTCAAAAGGATTCAAATTTATTCCTTTTAGAAAAGCCAGTGTTCCTAGGGCTATTGTTGACCTAAAGTTGTTTTTAAGAAAACAAAATTTATCTCTTATGTTTCATGACCCTGGAAGTAAGCCTCATACATCCTCTTCACTTAAAAAGAAAAGTACCTTCAATCCCCCCCTTCACCCGCAGCTGAAAAATTTAGAGAATTTATTAGAAATGGAAATTAGAAATACTATAAGCTCACATAAGGTATTTTCTAATTTGCCCAATAGTGAAAACATTTTATTAAATTCTTTGAAAAACAACAGATCTAGTAGAATCATGCAGCCGGATAAAGGGGTGGTACGGTTTTGATGGACATGACTTTATATGAATCCAAAATGAAGGACTCTTTATAGGATATCTCTAAGTACTCTAGAGCTTCCATCAATGAGGTAAACATTTCTAAGTCCAAAATTAATCTTCTAATCAACAACTTGTTGTTAGAAGGTTCTATTGACAAAGATATGTACAATTTTTTGTAGAACAAAAATCCAAGGGTCCCCACAGTTTTTGGTATCCCCAAGGTCCACAAAGACCTTGAGGATCCACCTCTATGACTAATAGTGTCTTCGGAAGGATCTATCACTACTCCCTTAGCTAAATATATAGACGTCAAATTGAAGGAACTGTCTTATTCAAGTGTTACAGTATTAAAAGATTCATGGGATTTCCTTAGACAAGTAAAGTCCAACTTCTTTTCTACTGATATTATTTTTGTTACCTTGGATATAGTAGATCTTTTTGGTTCCATACCACATGAAATCGGCCTTCTATGGTTGGAAGAAAGCATGAGGGAAAGTGGTTCTTTCTCCCCAGATGATTTTAGGGTTTGTCTTTTATTTATGGAAGTTATTCTCAAAAACAACTTCATGTATTTTCAAGGGGAATTTTTTAAACAGGAAAGGGGAGTGGCCATGGGAGCAAAATGTGCCCCTACGTATGCCAACATTATACTTTCATGGTGGGAGAATTTATATATTAACAAAAGTGAATTTGCTAAGAGTTGGTTCTTGTACAAACGCTTTCTTGACAATATTTGTATTTTTTGGAATGATACAGAAGAAAGGTTTTTTGAATTCCTGACTTACATTAGGGGTACAACTGAATTTTTAGACTTTACTTATAGTATAAACAAACAAGAGTGTATATATTTAGATGTTTCTTTGAAAAGGTTCAATAACACTTTTTCTTCTAGAATATATAGGAAAACACTTTTTCAAATTCATATCTTCATTTCAAAAGTGGGCATCCTTTCTTTCAAAAGAAAAATCTTGTTAAAGGACAATTGGTTAGGACTAGTCGCATGACTTCTGATGACACTGAATTTATTAATGATAGTCACTTTGTCATGAACATGTTTAGAGAGAGGGGTTACCCTGATTATTTAATGAGATGTTTAAAGAGGTACAGGAAGGTAGAAATGGAAGGTTTGCTCCTATTTTAGGACAAGAAGAACTTGTTAACCTCCACTTTAATTCCCCTGATATTAACACAAAAAATTTGGTACAATCATATGTTACGGACTACACTGGCGATTCGGCTGTTATAAAACAAATTGTTAACAGAGAATGGGATAGGTTCAAACAAATTTCAGACCTGCAATTTATATATAGGCAGCCTTTAAAATTCATATATAGAAAAAATATGAATTTTAAGAATCTTTTTGAGTTTGAGGGTGGTATTAACCCAGTAAACAGATCTGGAAGAGTGGGTACATTTAGGTGTGGTTTTTGTTCCCAGTGCCAGTATATCAACAATACTTCTGATATTCAAATTCCCAGCAGAAATAGGCTTATAAAAAGCACTAAATAGTCTAATTGTAACACCAATGAGGCTGTTTACCTAGCTACATGCCAGTCCTGTTCATCTTTTTATATAGGCAAGACGGAGAGGAAGCTAAAATCTAGAATCTACGAGCATTATTATGAAATCAAAAAACAAAATGTAAACAATGCTCTATTTCGTCATTCACAAATTTGTAATCAAGCTCTTTTTTATTTTTTTGTTTTAGAGGTAGTACCTAAAGAGGTCAGGGTGGTATGTGGGAGACAAAATTAGAATATAGGGAATTATTCTGGCAAATTATTTTGGAGGCTACAAAAGTGCCAGGTTTAAATGATGTGGTTTCGCTTCTCCCAGTATTGAAGTTAAGACCAGCAAAATTATAGTTTTGTAGCTTTTATCATGTTCTAATTCTTCCAGTAGATGGTAGTAGAACCTATTTTTAGAATTATGTATTTACTTCTTAGTGGTAATATATAACACAACTCCAAAATATATACATATATTTTTAACGATATTTATAATGCTTTTATATTAAGATCGTGAATATTTATGATGTTAATTTTGTTTAGTAGTTAACCTGTATGTAATACTTTGATAATGTTTTTAGAATCTTTTGTTTTCAGTTTATAAAATGGACAGAAATGTTTGTATTCCTTTTGTTTTAAAATGCTGTTTTGAATATATAATTGACATCAATTTTTGATTGGCCATCCTTTTATTGAAATTAGTATAAATGATGTGTATTAAATTGTTAACAGTTTTTTGCTTCTGAGGAAGGTGTTCGAAAACGTATTGGCAGTGTTAAGCGTTATTGTGAATAAAGCGTTTCAGAAAACTCTTGGGGTTTTTTCCGGTCTCATTCCCTCATTTGGTTCTCCAACGGCATACTTGTGTGTGTGGTCTAGGGGTATGATTCTTGCTTTGGGTGCGAGAGGTCCTGGGTTTTTAACTGAACAGTATAGTTTAGGATAAAAGTCTTTCTCAGTGAAAGAGCTGCTGAGTGCAGATGAAATGATCAGTGACCTAGCAATAGAGAATCAATGGTGAAGTCATGGTAGAAGCTGAAGGGTTATTAAAGTTTAGAAGTTGCATAATAGAACTTAAAACATTTAGAAAGAAGAGGAGCTAATCAAACAAATGTAGCATGAAAAGTGAATCAACACAAATATATATTTATATAACTATCTATATGTACCTATGTAAATCTATGTAAGCCTATATTTGTATATAGATATAACTGTAAAAATATAAAATATATATAGCTGAGACCACATATAAGAACATTTGATATAAAATAATCTCATTTATAGTCACAATGTGGCTATATACACATTTTATCTCATTCATTCCAAGGATGTCAAAAGTCATTTGTAATCATTACCAGCCTGGCTATTTCTGTACTTTTTCATAGCGTTTGCGAGGTGTTTATAGCATTAATTGTTCAGCACATTATCATATGCTGTAAAGACTGCATTCATGGGAACACTCTATGGGCTGCTGTTTCCCACGGCTCAGTGCTAATTGCATGCAGTGAGTTCAGTTAGCATGCTATAAATGCAGGTTCTTAAAACACTCAACGATTGCAGACATAAACAATCAGTGGTTGCCAGGCAGTTCAATAACAGTGTCTACACACAGTGTAAGATTTTTTTTAGGAAGGAGTACTATCTTATGGTTACTTGAGTGGTCACAACAGTGATACAAAAGAGAGACACCTGGGAAAAACAAATTGGTAGAAAACACTTTCTAGCACTGGTTCAGTGCTAGAGACTCAGCAGATACACTCTTGCTGAGGGTTGTGAACCCCAAATCACCAGTACTTACTTACTGTAACTTCAAGATTGTACAACCTCATTGATTAATGCAGTAGCCATATGTCTAAAATTTAGTATTGCACTAATGTCCAAAGCTGTGCATCTGGGAGTGGTGTGAATAATTAATAACAGCAATTTGGGAATGCAGGGGTATTGCCTCTTGCATGAATATGGATTTGCAGGTTTGTATAAATGGCAGTGTCACTGGTGTAGCAGCTTTTTGTTCAATTGTTTGTGATATTTCAGTCTGTAACAGTGATTCTATTCACAATATTGTGGTTTGTGTTTTTAATCTTCAGAATTTTGGTCTCAGAAGTTTGTAAAGGGTTTGAGAAAATCTGTAGCATGTGTCTGATGGCAGTATTTCATGCAACTTCTTGGCCAAACTGCCCAATATGAGAAGAAGTGCAAAGATATGAAGACTTTTCACAAAAGCAAGTTGCTGATAACTAAGAGGAAATAACACTTTTGATATCAAAAGGCACCCTTGGAATTAATTCAGCAGTACTTAAGGAAAGTGAATTTTGTGAGACACTGTCTTGGAATGAAGTTGGTTTTGTATCTTTACTTTGTGACCTGCTGTTTCCCTAATTAAGGAAAAATATAAAAAACTCAAGCTTTCTTTATTTTTTGAACTAATATTGCAAAAGACATGCTGTAGTAAGAGGTTTATCTACACACAGAAGTAGACAAAACATGTAGCATTTATTCACTAATTCTGCAATACCTATCTATGCTTTATTCTTCAAAGCTGGGAAGAGCCTGAGTCTATTACAATGTTGCAAAATGTAAAGGTAGACAATAAAGACATGCATTGCATAATGTACTACTGAGATTTCAGGTATCGTTTGCTTGAATTACTTTGTACCTTATTCTTAAACAATGACAGAAAAGGTCTCAATGTGTGACCTTGTCTGTTTCTTTGAGTTTTACAGTACATAGTATTCAGGGTTGACACATTTTAGATCTTAATGCAAGACAGTGAGAGAAATAAGGAATCATCATTTGCCAGGTATAAGGGCATGAACAGAAGAGAAACAGGTGTGCTTGAAGATCCCAGCTCTCTCCAAATGTTACAGCTGTTATGGATGAGAGCTACTTGAAACAACACACAAGAGTGTACTTAAGAAACATGGCAAAAAGAATAAAAAGCATTAATTTCCATAGCCATCACAAATCTGCCTTCAGTAAGCACTGAGTAAAGCAACTCTTTCAATTCTGTGCCTATTCTGGCACTCATCCTCTTCAGATGTATCCTTAAGTGTGTTACCTTCTCAGTTCATCCTCATGAAATGTGAATAACCTGCAGTACCAGACACACACACAGTTTTATTGTGATTAACCTGAAGTACCAGACACATACAGTTTTATTGTGAGTAACCTGCACTACCAGAAACGTACAGTTTTATTGTGAGTAACCTACGTGTGGGTAATCTGCAGTACCAGACACACACAGTTTTATTGTGAGTAACCTGCAGTACCAGACACATGCAGTTTTATTGTGAGTAACCTGCAGTACCAGACGCCTACAGTTTTATAACTTGCAATACCAGGCACACAGTTTTATTGTGAGTAACCTGCAGTACCAGGCACATACAGCTTTATTGTGAGTAACCTACAGAATCAGACATGTACAGTTTTATTGTGAGTAACCTGCAGTACCAGACACACACAGTTTTATTGTGAGTAACCTGCAGTACCAGACACATGCAGTTTTATTGTGAGTAACCTGCAGTACCAGACGCCTACAGTTTTATAACTTGCAATACCAGGCACACAGTTTTATTGTGAGTAACCTGCAGTACCAGGCACATACAGCTTTATTGTGAGTAACCTACAGAATCAGACATGTACAGTTTTATTGTGAGTAACCTGCAGTACCAGACACATACAGTTTTATTGTGAGTAACCTGCACTACCAGACATGTACAGTTTTATTGTCAGTAACCTACATGAGTAATCTGCAGTACCAGACACATACAGTTTTATTGTGAGTAACCTGCAGTTCCAGACACGTACAGTTTTATTGAGTAACCTGCAGTACCAGGCACATACAGCTTTATTTTGAGTAACCTGCACTACCAGACATGTACAGTTTTATTGTGAGTAACCTGCAGTACCAGACACGTAGAGTTTTATTGTGAGTAACCTGCAGTACCAGACATGTAGAGTTTTATTGTGAGTAACCTGCAGTACCAGACATGTAGAGTTTTATTGTGAGTAACCTGCAGTACCAGACACATAATATTTTGTGCTATAAATGGACATTGTTAAAAGGAGGGTTGAAAAAATGGATATCTGCAGTGAAGTGTTTATATTTTTTATTACAGTCCTACATTCAAGCTAAAATAAAAAAAAAAAAACTTCATTTTCTGCATATGCAAAATACACACACACCTCCCCAAACAACACTGCGCATTAAAATCAAAATTTAGAAATTAAAGTTAAAAAATATGCAATAAGAAAGTAAGATTACCAGTAGACCAGATCCAAAACTAACAAACTATATGAAATACCTTTCAACTGTTTTAAAAAACAAAACTAAATCATAACTCTGAAATATATGAACTTAACCATCACCAGAATACAGTAAAATATCATTAAAATTCCTGAAAGTCAATAAATAATTTAAATGCATGAAGAAATACATACATACATAAATAAATGAAAGTGAACCTATATTTTTGGTGTGCTCCTCATAAAATTTGTGGTTTCCTGGCAAATCAGTGAGGACTGAAGTCAATAAATAATGACATACATTTGAGTTTCAGACAGCAATACTTTAGAAAATACATGGCAATTCATGTTCTCTTATTCTATCAACTTTCTAAGTTTATAAGAGCAATATTTAAAATCTGTTCCTGTTTTGGGGCCTTTGCCCCCCCCCCCATTATTTTAGGCTTTGTCCAGATTTCTTGTGCTAAAAGCTTGAGAAGTATGATAAGAAATAGTAATACAACCTTAAAAACAGGTAATTGAAAGAGATGGAGATCTGGTTTCTGTCCCGGATTCATAAATATTACGATGCCATTGTTGTTTCGGTAACATTGCCAAGCTATGTAGTGTGGAGGTGATAGAAGGTGATTCAGAGACATACTAAAGCCACGTGGAGCGGCAGCTCATTAACATGTCTCAGAACTGCACACTGTACTGACAGAAGTAACTGCACTACTGTTCTCCCCTACCAACATGTTTGTACAGGCACATTCAAACAGGAGCACACACACATGGATGCACTGATACATACCTGCCTACCCATACACATCCAGACAGCCCCCCCACACACATATACGCATACATACATTAAGACATCTGCAATCGTGTCCCTACATAGGTAAACACACACACACGTTTTTTTTAGATGGCCTTTTCATTTCATACCTGGTATGACACTGCCAGCCCCATTCTTGCCATTGAAATGAGTGGGTTTACATCTATTAACGATATTGTACACATTTTTCACTTTGACACCCCCCCCCCCACCCATTAATGCAGTACAGCTATTCTCTAAATTATACTATTGCACTAGTCTGGAGCCAGGGAAGTGTTCTGGGGAACTGCATATGGGTAATTTGCATGAGCTGTACCCTCAGGCTGAATATTTACATGAGACCTTTGTCAGTGAGACCAGTGTGATACTACATGCTGATGCCATCTTATCACAGTAGAACTACATGCTGATGGCAGCTTATCACAGTGGCACTACATGCTGATGCCATCTTACCACAGTGGCACTACATGCTGATGCCATCTTATCACAGTGGCATTACATGATGACACCATCTTACCATAGTGGTACTATATGCTGATCCCATCTTATCACAGTGGCACTACATGCTGACATCATCTTATCACAGTGGCACTACATGCTGATGCCATCTTATCACAGAAGAACTACATGCTGATGGCAGCTTATCACAATGGCACTACATGCTGATGCCATCTTACCACAGTGGCACTACATGCTGATGCCATCTTATCACAGTGGCATTACATGATGAAACCATCTTACCATAGTGGTACTATATGCTGATCCCATCTTATCACAGTGGCACTACATGCTGACACCATCTTATCACAGTGGCA